>NW_015113138.1:211993-250789 GCF_001443285.1 Poecilia latipinna | reverse complement strand
TAAATTTAATGTGTGTTTTTTTCTAACCCCGGGGAAATTAAAAAAAAAAAAAAAAAAAAAAGAACAGAAATATGGACAAATCACTTTTAATGAAAAACCAACTTGACACTCATGGCAAAAAAATAAAACAAAATAATAATAATAAAAAAAAAAAAACTCAGTAGTGTTGAACCCAGAGACAGGTGTCAAATTTTTACTCCAGTCTGTAGTTCATGCTCACACTGAATGGTCCCCCTCCTCAAACAAACATTCGGTCTCAACCTGTGAGCTGTACCTATAGCCTGCAGACCTAACTTCCTTTCCTTTCACAACCTCTCACACGAAGAGCAAAACTGTTGAGAGCCAGATAGCCAACATGGCATTCTTCTCGACAGGAAGTGGCTCTTTTCTCTGCACTCCCAGACCTGGTATGCTAGGAAATCTATGCACTGCCCTCATAAAAGCCCTCACTTCCTGTCTATACAGGAAACAGTCACTAGTTCGCTAGATCCTGATACCCTGCAGGTTCTGGGCTGCCTGTGATATTGTTCTGCCAATCAAAGCATGTTTATCAATGAAAACAAGCACAGGAATGTGGCCTTATCTGTAAGTCATTTGTTGTCTGAGGGAGAGTGCTGAGATTGAATCACGTTGTGCGACAAACGCAGCACAAGGCAATAAAAATACATATTGAACCTGAGCTGTTTGGTCCCATGACTGCAAAATGTGCCTTCTTTGAATACAAATGATGTTGAAATGAGGACATACCTCCTTTTCTTTATACAGTAATCTCAACCACTGGGTGGAGAGACCTGAAGTTGTTTTTTCTATTGTTTCTTTTTTAATCGAACTCATTCAACCTCATCTGTATTTTTTTTTCCAAGATTAGTTTTATGTCATCAAGATGATGAGAAAAGACACTAAAGCAAGATTTAATTTCCTCTTATCTCATTAATCTCTAAAGTTCTTCTCCTCAACCACTTTCAAGCATCTCCCACACTGGAGGTGCTAATCTGTCTATGGTTATAAACTGGTTGGATGGTTGACAGCTTTGTTTCCTCTTCAGGTGAAATATGCCCTTTCCCTTCAAATCAATTACCCCTCCTCCTCTCTCCCAGATGCCAGGGTCTTATTTACGGGCTGAACCTGGAGCCTGGGATTATGGCAACATTTGACCTCCCACCTCCGAGCCACAAAGTCAACCTTGTACGCCATTAAACTGCCTCTCTCTAACTATTACCCAATCTGATGACTCACTTAAGGGGGATTCCAGGTAACACGAGAACAAGATGGCAGCTCTACCTGATGTAATAGGCCCGCTTGAGAAATTGCCGAAAATTTGAGGAAAAAGGGGGATTTGGTGAACAAGAACTGTTGAAAACACCAACATCTGGATCTCAATTAAGATTGATCTGAACACAAAAAAAAGAAAAAAAAAAAGAATCAAATCCACAACATGAAACAGTTTTCAATATAAAAACTAAAAATTGTTTGGCCTAAAGATGTTTTTGCTATATCAGCATAGTTTGACCAGTGCAAATTATAGTGGTAAAAGCCAAAGGCAGGCATTCTGAAGGAGGTCCATGGGAATGCATCAAGAACACAGTGCACTCCTAATTTTGCATAGTGACTTTGTGGTGATTCATTAGTGGGGTGGAAGAGGATGTATGTGTTCTTGGTGAGGCGCCCAAGAGCCTGAGAAGAGCAGTGTGAAACTTGAAACTTAACCATGTAGTGTGGCCTACATGAAAAGTGCAATGTAGTCAGAGAGTTTAAAAAACAACTAGCCATCGCATTAAATAAAAGGATAGAGTCTCAGCGGATTGCTAAAATGAACATTTGAAAATCTTAAGTGCCATGATCAGCCGCCCCTTGCTCCCTGTTGAATATGGCTCCCAAACGGAAAAGAAGCACACATACCTCAAAATTGTGTAAATAAGCTGGTTGCCAAAGGGAGAGATGGAAGTTTTCTGTTTATCAGGCTAAAGTTCAAATGCAAAATACATTTATCATGTTGTCCTAAAGATGCCTCGGCATCGTATTTAGCATCACCAAGGGTCCAGAGTAAGAAGACCAATATAGGTATCGGCTCATAGGTTTAATATAGTCACAAAAACAACATTAGGTTTCCACATTTATTTTTGTGACTCAAAAATAAATGTAGGATTTTGAGCTTCACTCCTAAGTGCACTCAAAATATTACACAGATGGCAGTGTTTCCCTTCTGATCTGAAACGGATCCATAGTTTCCACTTTAAAGCTCCTCTGTGAAACTTCTAGAAGGGCAAAGTTTTATTTGTCAAGCACTATTTTATGAAACACAAATAAAAATATTCAAGTTACAAAAAAAAAAGGTAAGAACAAAAGTATATAACTAAGAGCAAGAAAAATTTTATATGGTAAGTGTAAAGTAAAAAAGTATAAATAAATAAAAAGAGGAGATAAAGAGATCAAAACAAAGCCGGCTCTCCACCTGGCCTCTCCATGTTTATTATTACCATTATTCAGTGGTAATGGGTAAAAGTTGAAACAAACACTGGTGCACCTGTTAATTCCACCCCCAGGCAAGTGGGCCCAGCCATTTCCTGTGGCCTTTGGGGAGGGGGGAGCAGGATGGGCAAGCAGAACCAGATGATATGAGCGTTTAGAGGTTGCTGTGAGGCAGCAGGAGTGGGTGTGCAGCTCAGTGTGTAGCGGTCAGCAGGGTGGTGGATTCAGACAGCAAAGGTCAGGGCGAAGGGGCACACCCAGTAGGACACAAGGAGGCTGGTAAGAGGGAAGTAAGGTGGGGCTGAGAACGGGACCTGAACCCATCGAGCAAACCTTTTCCATACGTAGAGCATATTAAATCCAGACATAAGATCCTTGAAAACAAAGGCTACATTTTACACATTATTGGAAATTAATGTAATTTAGAGCTCGGCAGAATAATCAAGCTATGTTAGCACCTACAGTTTCAAGAATGTTATTTATTTATTTATTTATTATTATTTTTTATTTGTAATTCTTAAATGTTTTCATTCTTTGTTTTGTGCCTTGGACTGGTTTACAGTATGTTTGGAAAATGTGTTTCCATAGCAGGAAATATTGGAAATAATTAGCTAATTTTATATTCACAGCTCAAATTGATGTTAACTGAGCAATTATTATTTTTATTTTTTTTTACCAAAAGTAAACATCATAATTATTGTATGTCTACCATAATTGCTGCAAGAACGAAAAGACTTTCTTCACTACCAGAAGGAAAACCATCAAGAATAACAAGCTCCCCCCTTCTGCATTTATACTGAATACAATTGACATTGATTTACTGGAAGAAACGGAACACATAGTGTGATTTTTTAATGTGTTCATTCATCTAGCTTTTTCAGGAACTAGAAGTTGATTTTAACATTTTCACCTTATGCTACTAAAAAGGTTTTGGGGAAAGAGAATTTCCATACATATCTCTGAGGTCCGAACAAGCAAATGTATGGAGGTAGAACCAACTAAACCTTTATCTAAACCAGAGATCCACCTTTAATACCAGATTTATATTTGTAGCTTGTAGGGAGAAAACCTAAGAGTTACAACAAACTGGAAAGCATGAGAGGAGTGTTTTATCCTCTAATAAAAAATGACCACAGTATTTGCCCTGGATGCCCATTTATCAGGTTTATTTTGGCCCCACACACCTAAAAATGGCGTTTGGGGAGCTGCAATCTCTGTTTGCCCCATATTTGTCTTCCATTTTTCATGGATACATGGAAATATATTCCTGGAAAAGAAAAACACTTCCCAGGACGTTTTAGGTGATTCAATAAGATTTAAATTCCTAAATAATTTTAAAATTGACTTTTTTTTTCAGTGTTGTAATACATAATCAGAGTTTGAACACAACTCCACTGAACCACCCGAGTTACTCCTGAGATCTGATCATTCATTACCTTATTTATAAGTTATGCTTTGTCTACACAGAGTATTACAACTATAATTGTGTATTAAAACAGGCATAGATTTTAACCAATGCATCATTTTCTAAAGGGATTTCAGGCTTTAAAATAAGGTTAAAATCTTGTCTTCAAGTGAAATATTCTCTCTCTCCACCTCCCCAGCTGCATTTATGTAAAAACATGATTCCTTCATCATCATCATCCTCCTCCACCCTACTCTCTTTCTCCTTTTCTCTTCTCCCCTTTGCTGTTTTGTGCTGAGGGGAATTAGAAAGCATAACAAGTCGAGAGGTCCACTGTCATGGAACACCCAGGTTGCTACTTTTATTCCCTCCCTTTTCTCTCTGCTCCACCTCCTTAGGGTGCCCACCTCAAACAGGAGGCCCTTTCTTCTCCTATGGCCAGGTTTTAGGAGTATCCAGTTCAACAGCATGCCGGTCAGCAAAGAGAGAATATGGAGGCAATAAATCCCACAAAGACAGTAAAGGAGGATGGACATAAACCAGAGATAATAGAGAGAGAATTAAAAGAAAAAAAAGAGGAATGAAATAGGCTACAGCAATGAATCCCAGCATATGTGTGTGTCAGGAAGTTGGGTTAGATGACTTTAACTTTAAAGAGCTCACATTATGACAATATTTAAGCCTTCACAATTTCAGAAACACATGCAGTGCCCAAGCTACTAATTCAATTCCCAATATAACATAAATTCTGAGTAATTTAAATGTTTACTTTTTTTTTTTCTTTTACCATTCTACAAGGTCTCTGTCAAGACAAAACATTGCATATTCAGGAAAAATGTGAAAATTTTGCCAGCCGTAAGGAACAGGGAGCAGCAATCAGAACAGTTTGTGTACCGGAGATCTTCTACTTATTTCACATTGAAAAATCAGCTGTGATTGCAATACCTTCACGTCACCTGAGTGAACTCAGTGACACATGAACTCATTTATCTTCACATCTCACACCATTTCCTAAACAAACAGGAGCACTGATCAACTTGAGCTCCTTTCTGTTTAAAAACTTCATTTTGACGTTAACTTCCACTTCAAAAGCGTGATGATATCACTTCCACCGTCTGAGTGACCTGCTTCAGCACTCATTAATCACCTGTAATGCCTGCTCAACTAATCACCATGTGCCTGATAAGATTCAATGTACAGTTAATAAGCGCTCTTTACTTCTTGGCTGAATCGAGCTCTCTGTGCTTTACAGGGTGAAAAGAGCTCACATTGTTCAAAGGGCTACCTGCATGATGAGAGACTTGCACTTTTTCTACAAAAAGTTTCAAACAAAATCCTGTATGAGCTTCACCAATAAGTCAATCTCTACTATGTAATCTATTAGATTACAATAACACATATTTATCTACCCACGAGTCAGTTCAGGGGGGGAAATGGAAATTATTTTCTTTTTGAATTTTTATGATGGTTTTTGGAGAATGTTGATATATTTTATTAGGATTATTTTATTATATAACAGAAAAAAAAAAAAAAAACTAATGAAAGAGCAATGACAAACTAAGCTTTTAAAGTATTTTAAATAAGAATGTGTATAGTGTGGGACTCCTAATACTCCTAAATAAAATCAAGGTAATAAATTGCCTGTGGAAGGTCTGGTAAAGAAATACTCCAGCAGACTATGAGCTCAAATTACAGTAAAATGCATTTCTATAAATCACTGGCAAATGCATACCACACTTAAAACTATTTATCATTTTCCTTCTGCTTCACAATTACATATTTTGTGTGTATTCATGACAATGTGCAGCATTTTTTTTTTCTTTTTGACAAGTTTTGTGGAAAACTGGAATCCAGTTTACAAACATCTGCTGGAACTCAAAAAAGAGCACTTGAACAACATGACAGAAAAGTGCCTTAAAGAAAAAGTGCCTCAGGTCTCAGTGGGTGAGTGTGTAAGGAAGCTCATTAAGTCATTTATCACCTCATCGGTGTGGGAATCAGGGCCACTATGAGCCACTGGGCCCTGTGACAGAACCTGAGTCATAGGCTCTCTGTCTTTCAGTGAGCGAGGGGCCTCAGCACTGACAGAAAGCTGCATGGTAAGAGGGCACACTGACAGACAGGACAGAAGGAAAGAGTATGTGGAAGAAGAAAGAATCAGAAGAACTGCAGAGTGAGGGAGAGAGAAAGCGGTCAGAGAAAAATCATAGAGAACAGAACGGCATGCAGGCTCATTTTAAGGCAGGGAGGAAGAGATGATTTAAAGGAGCTGGGAGAGGCCTTTAAAAGATTATGTGACCAGACGAGAACGAGTCATGGTTCACTGGACTACATCTATTAATATCCCAGTTTAACCCTCCTCTTTTAGATCAGCAACATGTGCAAATTCATTTCAACTTGATAAAAACAGGAGTGGAGTTAAAGGCTAACTGTTTTATTTTAGGAGTCAAAAAATTGAAAAATCTTACATATAGGAGTAATGACTTAGCAGTCTGCTACAGCACTGTATGGAGGCCTGTCACTGGATTTCTCCCAACATTAAAACCATTCACTGAGTTGAAAAACCTTTTTCCAAATCAGAATTTTATAATAATTGAAACTATTGATTTAGGAGTAGAAACAACCAAAAACTGAGCGAAGAGGACACAGCACAGTTCATACAAATGCTAAAAATTTTACTTGGTCAGGGAGTCGGCAGCCACACCATAAAGACAGTTGTAGTTGTCCTTGGTAAAAATTGCTTTTATTTTATGGTGGTTTATAATTTGTGTAATCTCCAAATCATGCTATAGTCAATCAATTCTGTTTGCAAGCATTTATTTTGCATTTTTACCTACAAATAACTGGATTGCACAATGAATTGTTTCGTTTTTTTGTTTTTTTTTTCATTTTATGTCTGACATAAATTTGTATTTTAAGTTCATTCAATACATGTGCAGCATTATCTCCAAATACCGTTTTAAGGCTAAAGAACAAACAACACAGAGCCTTACAGAGTTTGAATGGAGCAGTGTGGTTTAGTGTGGTGAAGTTAAATCCACACAAGCAGAAAAAAAAGGAGGGAATCTGTAGGTGAGAGTCAAACACTCACTCTCCAGCCTCCTTATATAAAGTATTTTTAAATGGCTGTTGGAAGATGTTGCATGGAAATGTGAGTGCTGGCTCGCACCCATAGACATCAGAGTAAAAATGCTGGCCAGAACTGGAGCAAAACATGTAACTTCTATTTGAATGTTGCAAGAATGTTACTTTTCAAATGAAAGTTTTTGTCTCAAGTGGTTATTCAAAACATTAAAGCGCATACAGAGTTGAGTCGGGAAGTATTGAAGCTACACTTTAGGCCTCTTCATCTTCACTGGAAAAATCATCACATGAATTTCCCCTTTATAACCTCAAATTTTAGCAAGATACTTTGATGGTGATCCAAATGGAACACAGTCAAATGCACCAAATGTCAGGTATGTTTTCAGCTGCCTTGTAGCATATTTCTGGATTTTGGACACTAAAATGAATTAAATTGTTGAGACATACAAGTTTCAAACAAAATTGTAAAGAGTTACATGTAATATTGAAGTTGGCTTTTCTTTCTCAAATGTACAACAACATATTAAAGCTTGCATATTTAACATATTGCTAAAGTTTCAAATGTAATGTTTCCTCACCCTCCCACTGTGTGTGTTCACAAGCTTGTGTTGCTCATAGGAATGTGAGAAGGTTAGTCAATGGAGAGAGTCAGGAGAAACATTAGTCTAAAGGTTGATACAGGCCTCGAGACCCTGGCACCAGCTTCATTGCTGTGAAGATTACCAACCCTGATTTATGACCCTGACCCTTAAACAGAAATCCTGCTGGTAACATCACTCACAGTCACCAACAGAGACAGACACACACCTGTCCCTGACCAGCTGTGCAAAGAAACCTCTACAAATGGTGTCTTTTGTTTTCTTTCCTGCCACTCTGCTCTCAGCTCTTGGCAAGAGGGACTCCAAAAGTTAAAGCAATCATTTGACATGGGAGGCTGACCACGGGAATTTACAGTATGCTGCCAGCTGATTAATGTAAGTGGGAGGACGAGGCTTGATAGCTGGAAGATTAAACATTCCCTAATCATTCCTAACCAGAGTTTATCGGAACGCAAGTGGTCCACTGCCAGTCAGGCTCTTTGGAACGCCAACATTTTAAGGTTAAATGTTAAGGAGTACAATTACTGTGCAGTGTCTTGGGTTCAAACTAGACAACCTTTCCTTTTGAAATGTGCTGAGAGTAAACCCTCTTTAAAAATGTGAGTGTGGCCTTTGACCTTAGGGCCGATCTGGCTGAGGTGTCACGATCACACTGCTGCTACTTCTGAGGACAGGATTTCACGGTGAGGATAAAGACAGCACATGCAGCACCAAATGGCAGACATTGGCCTGTTGGTCTCAAATACTATCCCACACATTTCCACCTCAGACAGGGTAAGAAAAAAGAAGAGCCTGGAGCACTTAAAGACGGTGGGAGGGTCTGAAATGTAGGAGTGGGGCGTCATGTGCAACCTCTGCCAACCCTAAATCTTTTTACACAGAGTAACAAAGAGACGACAGATGGTGGTTTGCGTTGCACACACTCTCTGCACCCGACATTCTAACATTTCAGCGATCAACCATGATTCATGCTTTGTGGATTCCCATAGGACAAACTCAGGCGCACTTCATTCGTGTCCTGAGACCAGCAGCTACAAAGTTTCTGTTCAGAACAAATGGGCTTCATTTATTGTGTAGTCCTTGCAAAATAAGAAAGGAATGCTTGAGAGAGCCAATGGGTTTTGTAAATTACCTTATTTGGACTCAATAAGGGGGTTTTATGATGTTTTGCAGTGTCTACGGTGAAATACTGTGCATTTCAAGGTGTGGAAAACAAAATCCAGAGATGTTTGTGTTCTTTGAGAGTATTGTTGAATGTCAACATGCTTTGCTGCAGCAACTTGTCATCAGTTCTCTCTGTGGCAAAGTGGAACATTGCGGAGTCTACAGAGAGGTGCTAATACTCAAGACAGACATGAGACTCGGCTTGCCTTCACATTTCACTGGTCTGCTTTCAACACTCCGTATTCAGTTTGAGGATTCTACACACCCCTCAACAATGCAGTGCACAGAAACTCAGAGACAAGTACATTTATGGTGAATGGGCTTAGTGAGATGTCCGTAGATGTGTCTTCACTTATTTAAAAAAAAATTGACTAATGATGGTGCCTATATGTGGGTAGAGGAAATGATTTTTCATTCACAATGAAAGAAACAATACTTGGAGAAAGAAACTATGGAAGTTCATGAAATATAATACAAACTGACACTGACTAAGTCAAAGTCAAAAGATTCCAATATTACCTGTGGATGGAAAAAGGATGCCATGAAACCGTCACAGATCACAGAGAAAAAGGCCAGAAAAAAGAAGAAAGGGAACAAAAGTAGCATGTGGTTCAAATCAGATATTTGTAAAACAGCAACATCTGTGAAATCATCCTGAAGTCTTAAAAGACGTTTGGTTAAAATGACCTATTAAAATATACAGTGTATAAATGTAGAACAATCAAGTAACATTATTTGATCGCATGATAAAAATGTTGCATATGTCAAACAGGTGCTCTGTTATGCAGAAGCTCAGAAACTTTGAAAATGTGACTCCCAGGAGTAGTTGTGCCTTGTAGGCGGCACTTGGTCCACATAGGTGGTTTGCCGAGTTGAATGGTTGCCACCGGAGATTCAAGGATTTCTCGAACATGCATGAAAGAATCAAAGCAACACTCCAGGTATGGTTGCGATAAGGGAATAACATTATAACATGATGTAAAATCAAAAAGTAGGTATAATTTTTCATTTTCCAAAAATAAATAAATTAAATGTAGGGCTCAAAAAAAATAAATTTTACAAAATACTGCCCCGATTAACATTTAAATTAAAGCATTTTAAATATTTCAGAATTACATTCTGAAATAATGACAATTCTTTTTTGGCTTCAATGTCATAGAAATTTTCCACATGTCTTGCACATCTTAAAAACCATATCACCCAAGCACAGTAGAAACAATTAAAATCTGATATAATTTCATGCTACCTTTAGACAAATATGCTCATTAGTGGACTTATTAAATAAAAATAAGATCAAATAAAAGTTAACCATGAAATAAATATAACTGAATTGTAATATTGGATACGGGAACCAGAATAAATTAACTACATATTTGACTTGGAAGTTTAATAAACCTAATGAAAAATAACAATAAATGCATTTGAGCACAAGGAGTACCGATTTACTTGGATCTAAAAGCAGATTGTGTTTATATGTATATTTTAACTGTCTGGCCACAGCAGTCAGACAGTTGGCAGCAGAGAGCATCAGAGCAAAAATATTCACTCTTCTGCCTTCATGCACATCAATAACCTCTGTTGGTTCTGTCTCATAAAGGCTAGTTCCACCTCATTGGTTGTGATTAATTGTAAACCACGTTTTCCCATGATTCTCAGCGTGGTCAGCAGAGGCTGACTCCAGTATGGAATTCTGGGAGTGGACATTGGCAGTGCTTCTCACCAGAGCCACGACCTCTCCCTGCATCCCTCACCGCTCAGCCCTTTTTAACCTTTCCACTCTGCCCTCGGTGGACCCGGGATGGACTGGCAGGACGTTAGTGAGTTGGCCGTGGGTGATGAGTTATCGCTCAAGTCTGGACGTTGTCGACATACCAACATTTCTCAAACAGCAATTACAATGATACTCAATAATTGAAGCCTAATGGAGATGGATGGGGCCAGCAGCAAATGCAGTGGGGGTCACATCACAGGGTAATTCACAAAATTTGTTTCAGAATATGGCCATTAAAAAAGCTGGAAAACAACAGGTGAAAGGAGCCAACCAGCAGAAAGCCAACAGTTGGATTGGACAGTGAACAAGCATTCAGTTAGTCCTACAAAATAATTAACAGCTCTTTATTGATAAATTAAAACGGCTTTAACAAAAAAACAAAAACAAAAACAAACCCAACAAAATCCTACAATACACACACAATTTTCCACACTGGATTATAACTCGCGGAACAAGCCAAACTACTTAAAAAAGTGTGACTTATAGTTCTGAAAATATGGCAACTACTTTTTTGAGTCTTTAGTTTTTCAACTCTATGCAGACAGATATAATAAACACATAAACTAATACAAATATTAATACAATAAATATTAATAGCAATGATGATGATTGACAACTTGCACAATTTAGCTCTTTTTAATTCCTCAAGTAATATTTTCCTGATAAACAAATTTCAAAGTTCAGAGGAAAAATTAAGCATTTTTAGAAACCCATGCAGCAGCCTAGAACATATATTCAGAAGTATGATTTCAGCAGCTCCTTCCTAGATCGGTTCCCCATAGGGGGCGCCACAGAGGATAGTCTGCATCCATCTCCTTCAATCCTTATGTTCTTTAACACAGTTCAAACTTTGAAGCAGATGAAGCGCCAAAGTTCTTATTTTAAACAGCAAACTGAACTGCAGATAAAATATATCAAGCAGCAGAATAAATAAACAAAATAAATTAAATTAATGTCTAACACAAATACAAATTTTGGCCTTATAAGTGTTCATATTTAATCAGTACATGATTGCAAAAACTTGTGGACTGTTATGCAAATGACTGGCCAAAACTGCAGGGCATGCCTCAAAAATGGCAGAAATATGGATGAGGCCTTCTGTTGTGAGACAGGTAATATAGCCTGGAAATATCTAAATTGTGTCACACTATTATTGACATACTAACAAACAGAGACATCTTGACTGTCCGTGAAACCAGAATTGTGAAACAGTGCCTTTGTTTTTTTTTTGTTTTTTTTTATGGTAAGGGAAACCGGGAATGAGCACAGAGAGAATATCAGGCAACATCAAACTCAAATTGGATTCTTATCTGTACTCAGACTGTTTAGATCTGTTTGGATTGACTGATGTCTCAGTCAATCCAAGCAAAATGAAGATAGGACAAGCTTTACTGTTTCTACTTTTCAAGTAAATTAACAACCTTATTTTTATGTCTGACCAAGCAATACACCCTAACACCAGAGTGATTGTTGATATTTGGAAGGTCACTGATGCCTTTTTGGCTCCTTGGGTGTGTGTGTGTGTGCTGGAGTAAGCCACCGCCATGCCTTGCCCCAAGGAAAGAGCTGAGTGGGGGATTCAGTGGGATCTGGTTGTGCTTGAAACCACAGGTGGTCTCACAGCAAGCTCATTCAATGCAATTATGTACACACACAACTAATAATCCTCCTTTAATCAGGTTTTGGTCAAATGCAAGATAAAATGTCCATAACTTTTATAAACAAATGTACGCACATGTGCATTCAGGAGGCGAACTGGACCTGAACTCGGCTTGGTGTCTGTTTAAACTAAACGTTCCAAGTTAATGGGAACAACTATCCACAGAGCTGCTCAGAGGTTTCCTCATATCCTGTCCTGGCCCACACACACACAGAGACACACAAAATCATTCCCCACCCCAAAGTGAGGCCCCACAGCTACTGTAACAGAGTAAAATCATTCCAGTAGAAGTCAAATCTCTGCATCAACAATACCCTTTGTTCCCAGGGTGTATTTTTAAAACTGGCACCCAAGTTTATTTGTCAAATTCCATTTATTTTCTGGCCTTAAAATGCCCCAACATTTGCTTCTCGCCAAGACTCTCAGCATACATGAGCATGACTTTGCAGCGAGTTCCTGAACTCCTTGGTAAAAAATAAATTCATAATGAAGTCTGAATAAGTCACCAGTTCCTTTTTTGCTAAAAGCTGCCAGCATGTTCCTCCGACAGTGACCCACTGTGTTTAATGCACTTCTGGCTGCCAAGGGTCACTTTCCATTTGGCTTCACCACTTTGAGCCTCAAAGTGAAAAAGACATGGAGAAAGTGAGAAAGAGAAGACGCAGACGGACAAGGCAGCAGAACGGGCAACTGCTGGTGCCTGAGCAGGAAACACCCTTCCTCTGTGACAAACAGCCCAACGTGCCAACCTCACACTTTTCCCCTAATCAATAATTCAACACTGACTTCATATGAATATAAACAAGCTTTGGAAATACATTAGGCACAGTTTGGTCTAGTTCAGCTAAACAGATGTTACGTGTCTAGAGTCTGGACTTCATATGGTCTCTATATGTGTCTGAAGATGGAACGACTCAGGAGGTAATTGTCAATTCAAATTTTAGTCATTATTTTTCTCAGAGGTCTAGTCTGCTTCTTTCCAACAAAGCCCTGGTGCTTCGATTTCACTTCGTTAAGATGTTTTTATAGCTCGACAGGAGTTCAAAGAGATTTGGATGAGATCTATTTCAGCATCTTTCTGGCAATCGAGGACAACAATAAGACGGGATGGAAAGAAGATTCTGTGGACATGCAGCCAAGATCGAAAATATTTGTAATCATATAACATAAAGCAATGCTAAATAGTATTCTTTGTGCTTTGGGAATAAAAGCTTAAAAATAGAGATATGCATTTCCTTCACTTAGTTGTAAACAACCGTCAAACATTACTTAATTTCAAAATAGAATCCAGCTCTGTATCAGTATATACAGAGGCGTCCTGTTATCTGCAGGCCTCCAGTGTTTGTTAGAGAATACAGGTAAAAAAAATAAATAAAACAGCACAAGAAACAAATAGAAAAGGGTGGTGATGGAAGATATTTTACTTTTAAGATCTCCAGATCTAGTAGAGACATTCCACTAAATATTTCTAGCTATCGTTGCAGCAAAGCAAGCAGCTCAAAAACCAAACCAAGCTCAGAAATAAACAATTAAATAAATAGACAACCCAGCTGTCCATAACAAAAATGATGAAAACACAATTATGGATATTACACATAGAGATTAGTATGAGCTGGGCTTGTCATGAATTATGCTGGAGAGAAGCACACACACCTCCAAATTGTGCACATATGTGTTATGGTTAAGCAAGGAAGTCTTATGCTGCAGTCTCAAATTTATTTCTTAGACTGCTAAAGAGATATAATCCTATTTAGAAATAAGATAGGAGAAGAGGAAGAAGAGTAAGTTGCAGCTGACAGGGTGTTTATTATAACTCTAAAGCAAATTCCAGGATAAGTTCATATTTCAGAATCTTCACATTCTGTTTACAGTGATCGGTGTGAATCTTTCTACACTGGGTGAGATATCCACACTATGGACTGCTGGATGCTCACTTTTCTGTACAGAAAAAGCCTCCACATGCATTCTCTCGTGCTGCTGATAAAAAGAATAAAGCAGAGATGGTGTTTCTCCTGGGAAGCAAAATGGCCAGGAAAACAGTCTAAAAACAAACTATTTCATGAGTGTTTAAATCAGTGTGAAAAGTACCTAACCCTCTTTATTTTTATTTTTTCATGGATTTAGAGGTGTATAATTGTTAGGGTAAAACTACTAAGTCTTTTATAGGCATTGTAGGATAAAACATTGCTCATCAAAGTATCATTTTCAACTAAATCAGACAGCAGGCGTATTAAATTTTCTCTTTTTCTACTCCAAAACTCCTGTTTAGCTTCTCATGCTGACCAAAGGCAGACCCCCAACAGCACCACCAATCACTTAACTCCCTTCTCTCCAAACTGAAGTTATAAGAAACAAAAACTACATTCTAAGGATAAGGAAGTCTGTGTTTTAGAGTGTGTGTGCATGGATTATGAATAATTTATGTGTGGCAGACCTGATTGATGTGGGGTATACGGTTTCCAGCCGGCCAACGGAGGGGCTGCATGTCCGCTGCCAAACCCCAACACACTGCGCAGCCGACTTCAAAGGGTGTGGTCTGGACTCGCTCATATACAAACACAAACTCTTTCTCTCCCCAACACTCGAACACACATGCAAATCTCCTGTTGGTGTGTGTGTGTGTGTGTGTGTGTGTTTCAGGGCTCTCAAACTGGAACACACAGGGTGTTGTGTGCTGCATGCAGGCTGTGGGCTCTGGGTGGAGGGCAGCCTGGCTTTCCACACCTGTGTTTGCAGCGGTAATTGGGGGTGCGAGCTATTTTGAGGCAGCTGGCGTTCACAAGCTCGCAAATCCGGCGACGCATACAGAGAGCTCTCAATAGCTGAGGTGTACAGGGCACGTGGGGTGGCGTTTGTTGCGCGGCAACCTGTGTTTTCTCTGGTTACAGAGTGTGAATGCCAGTGGAAAGCTCTAAATGGCCTGTAAATACAAACAGCCATATTTCCAGTTCCAGACCATTAAGGAGCTCATCATGGTCTGCGAACGCAGGCCTTTATGACATGACAGGCAACATCCTACATCCCTGAGGCAGCCACATAAAGAGGCTACATCTCCCAAATAAACACAAACTAGTTTACATTTTTTTCTAGTTTCATTTATTACTTTCTTAGATTTTGTCAGGTAGTGGGACAATCACATAAATTAAAATACAGACACTATAAAAATCAAATCTGGCCCTTGGGGGTTGTTTGAGGTTCTTTGCATATTTTTATTTAGTCACCAGACTCAAGATAAACTTTATTCATCTTCTTATATTGCCAATAAATGGACATTTTATATCTACATTTAACACAACTAACTTTGTAGTAATAAATAAATAAATAGCAATTCCATATATTTATTTTTCAATATTAAATTGCATAGTTAATCTATAATACATTTTCTGTAAACAACTAGAAGAAAATGATCAGACAAATCATGCTTTATCTCGTCTTTGTCCCTTAAGTAAATAGTAACTACAAGCATTTTTTTAAATTTCCCAAAACCCCCAAAACATCTAGATAAATACATACCATGAAGATTTAGCACAGTTCCATTGACGAAACAGGTTATGTGTGTGCAGTAATATTGCTAGCAAGTTTGCTTTCATACATAATTACATAGTTTTCAATATTGAATTCAATTTTCCTTTTTGTTTTTTAAGTAAATATTAAAAAATACATCAAACATAAATTCAAAGGCTTATGTTTTAGGGTAAAATGTCTGGAGAAGTGAATATGTTTTTATTTTATTTTCTGGCATAAAAATGGTAGCAAAAATGTAAAAATTAAAGTGCTGCATTTTCTTTTGCACAGTCTACACTCACTAATGTAGTCCTAATTTATGTGCATATGCATTTAAATATTCCCATTAACGTGCCGTTTCCAGGTTGTCCACTTTGCCGCATGCCATAGCCGACTGTGACATAAACGCTCGACTAATAAAACAAGCACGACAAACCATGACAGTCTCCACCAGATCTATACTTTGTGGTCACACTGGTTTGGAGAGCAAAGAGGTGAGCTACTAGCTTGTAAATTACTGGAAGATTTGTGAAGACAGGGAATAAACACAGGCTGAGGTGAAGTGTGCTTGCTCATTCTGTTTTCCTCCTCGTTGCCTAATCTCGCAGCACATCCCCGTGGTAATTACATCTCATTAGAGCACTCGGGGCCTTTCATGTAGCTGCTGAACATGGCCACCGTCTCTCCCTTCTGGCCCACAGGCATAAACAAACTCTTGAGTTGGTCAGGCCCCTGGAGCCATGAAGCCCTTGCAGCACAGAGAAGTGGTAGGGATTCCCCCCTCCCAAACATATGCTCCCACCTCTTAATCTGAGGCACCACCCACATCTTTTTTTCCTCTTCTTTCCGTCTCCAGCCACTTTTATAGTTATCCCTTTGTTCCACAGAAAGCCAAAGTCAGAGAAGCAGAAGTCAGCTAGCTGTCTGCCTCTTGTGGCTCTGTAATGATATAATAAGAGGCCTGCTGTGTTTAGTGCAAGACTCTTTTTATAGCAAATGTCAAGACAGATGTGGAACCATTCAGCTTGATTAAGGATGTGTGCACAAGTCGCAAGTGTGACTCGGTGGAAACATGCAGGATGCTGACTAAGGATGGGTGAGGTTGACAAAAGAAGTAAATGAAGGAACAATGAGGACATTCGGAAAAAGAAAAAAGAAAGATGGAGGTAGTTCAGCGCTAGTTCGGGTAAAAGAGTCGCAGAGAGGTGACAATCAGGTCAACGGAGGTCATGCAGGGTGCGAAAACCTGTAACTGTGGGGTAATTTTCAAATAAAAACAAACCACCATTATTGCTGCAGGGGTCTCCACTTAGCTTACACACAAACACACAGACTCTCACACTGCATGGGGTTTCTTGATTAAAACGGAGATTGCAAGCACTCCCTTAGAAAGTTCCACCTTCTAAAAGCAAATATGCAGCTTTAAGATGGAAGCTGTTTTAATAAGGATGAAGTTGAATTTGAGCAGCAGTGACTGAATGCCTCATTGTGGTGCAGCTCTGAATGCAGCATCAGTTCTCTCTTCATCCATCAGACCAACACCTCTGCAAAGCATTTCTGCACCAATTATGAACTGGTCTCTAAGGTCACTGGACATTAACGTAACTGGACACCCACGTGTTGCTTTGTGTGAAACTGGCAGAGATTTTGACGGTTCACACACATTTTTTTTTATTTTTACTTTTCTATCTGTGTTTAAACAGATTAAGGCGGATGTATTATTTAGTGTACATTTACCAACCTGCTTTCATGTATGCTCGAGAATGAGGATCAAGCATCTGCACAGGTTTTTTTTTTTTTTTTTAGGAGTTTTTGCATCGACCACCAGATTTAACATTATACGTCTGTGCGAGTGTAGATTCATAAAAAGTATAATAAAAAACAGACAACATAAGGAAGCAATTTGGCTTTGTTAAAGTAAGGAAGACAGGCTTTCAGTGCTGTGACCCAACAAATGTTTCCATTCCCTTTAAGCCACTGGCGGCGCTTGAAGCGGACTACTGGGGACGCTGTCTCTGCCACGCTCAATAGACCACAGACAGTTCTCTGCGGGGTTGGGTGTGAGTTCAGCTCCTACGGCTGTACCCCCCACCATACGCCAAAAAAGAAAATATTTAGAAACTTTTTGTTTTATACGTTTACTTCCACTTCAATGTGCTCATGTCAAAAAGCATTTCAATTTTAACCGATAAAGCCAAAAAACCATCAAATTCACTGATTCTTTTGGTGAAAGTAGTGACTTATAACAGTTTTTATTAAAAAGAAAAGCAATAAAATGTAAGCAGATTTTAAAAGAAAAGGTTTGCCTTTCAAGTCTGAGGTCGCCACAGGTGGTAGTAATCTGAATCAGATTAAAACCACCTTCAGTACTATAATTTCAGTTGAACGTCAGTCTAATGTGCTTTTATTCTATTGAAAGAGAAGGATTAAATGCTTTATTTTGGTGCACAGTATCTAATGTTAGATTCCAAATTGATACATTTCATTTTACCAGTTATTGGATATGCAGTGTGGACCCGTGGTGTTCATGAGTATGAGTAACCACAAGCCACATACAAAGAACTAAAATTCATAAATACTTAAACACTTAAGACTGCCTATTTCAGAAGATCAAATACTAAACGGAGCCTAACATGCTTTAATTCGCAAAGTAGAAACTGTCTTGGTAATTAGGGTGAAGGTGATGGATTGGCTGCTTTGGAAATGTTACATAGCATCTTGCTTAGCTATTTCAGCTTAAAAAATATTTTTAGATACACTCTATGAAGAAAATTTGCAAATGTTGAACCAAGAGTAGACTGGTTCAGCTGTCTATTCATAGTTTATCTTGTAATTTATTACCTATTTAAAGTTTGAACAGTTATGTCTAATTATAAAATAGTTCATGGGTTATAGTTTGCTTCTTCTTCAAAAAAAAAAAAAAAAGCTAAGAATTCAGAAAGAATTTGTAGATCTGTCAGACTCCAGGTGGTGATATATATTTTTTTATTTATTCAAATTTGCCCAAAAGAAAAAAGCAAACACAGCTGAAGCCCTATACTCAAAATTTGGGAGCAATTGGTCCATTTGTAACATTGCTCAGGCACTTATGGCTGAATTAAAATCCAGAAACAAGCAGCTTTGTAGCATCCAGTTATGACAAATCCAGACATTTTTTTTTTTATTTTTTTTTTTTTATGGAACCTATTCATCATAAGGTCTTGGGTTACTGTGGCAAATGTGGTGATTGCGAAATATGACGTGCGTCTTTTTGTTCTCTCAGTTATGTCTGGGCACAAAACTGGAAGAATTGGTTTAGTGAGTATCTTACACCTTTGACCTAAATGATCTAAATAGTTTCTATTCATTATGTTTATATGTCATAAAAAGCTGCACCACAACCTCACCTGTCCACTGTTTCTCACTCTATTCTGATAATAATATGCCAAGTTGTTACCTGCCTAACAAAAAAGTAGAGAAATTTGTCTAGGAATTCAAAGCAACTTTTATTTCTTGATCTCAAAACATGAAAAAACAAATAGAAACCTGAAATTCATTTAAAGCCTGATTGCCACTGAAAAACATAACCTTGAAATATAATTTCTATCTCTTAGTTTCCTTCTACTTGTCATCCTACTTGCTATAGTATTTATCTGCAGTGTTTTTGGCGCCACCTCATGAATAGAATTATAATTGGTAGTGAGGATGAAATATATGCCACATGGGTGCAATGATCGCTAAAACAAGAATCCCTTTTAAAGCCTAACAAATTTACTGCAGTGTGATGCAGAAATTCCAGACAAAGTGCCAGAACGTGACATGCGAGGGCCGTGAACAAGCTTGTTTTATTTATAGACAAGGAGCAGGAGGACAGATGCTCCCACAGAAGTGTACACATGCATAAAACATTTACAGTTCCCGCTGTATGTGAACGCGCAGACACGAAAAGCAGAGTCACAAAGGTCAGCCAGTCAGACAAAAATGTAATCAAGACAAGAAAACAGACAGAGAGCTGCGAGAGAGAGAAAAGAGCTGATAATGTCACTGAGCTCTTGTGATATTTGGCTTCATTTCGACAATCTGGACTAAGAATCTTCCCACGAACCGCTCGACCGTCTGACACTGAGAGAGACGCAGAGAGCGAGGGAGTGTGAAGGCGCAAAAGAGGAGGTCACAAACATTCCAGTCGCAAAGAGTCTGCCAGACTCCTCAGACAATTAAAATGAGATGACCCTAATGCCCCCAACCCTACAAACATCCCTCAACTCCATTAGCCCTGTCTTCTATTGCGGCAAGGGCCTCTCTCACTCCCTGCATCACAGCCATACTCCCTAAAATATCACATCAGACTGCATTTTTTTCGAGGCAAGTTTTGAAACTTGTTTGCATTAAAATATAAATAAATAAATAAAAAATCATCACAAGTCACATATATTCTTTCTGCCCATAGAGGCTTTTACTGCTGAATAATTAAAACATATTTATAGTGCTTCTTATCGACAGCTGTAGTAAACTCTGACATGCCGGATTCAAAGCTTTACAGTTGATTGCAGTGGGTTAGCCATCTGTTTTTTTTCTTTCTTTTTTTTTTGTTTTGTTTTTAAAGCTGACCAAAGCAGCTGTCTGCTGTTTACCCATGTAACTCCTACAGATTCATAAAAGCGCCTCCTTTGATGCCTTAAAGGTGCGTGCACTATTGAATAATGATTCTAAAGTAATCTCGTATACTTAAACACTGGCTAATTTCTTTCATTTTTTCTTCAGATGCTCTATTTGAATCTACAGCAATGAAGCTCTTGCCTTTTCCTCTATCAGAACTGTTCATAGTTGCACTCAGGCCCATGTTCAGGGTCACCATTTACAGTCAGTTCAGTAATGTGTGACTTTCTTTTCATATAAAAGTCACTTTGTCACCAACTGTCACCTTGGTTTGAATTTAATTTGTGAATGGATTTGCCCTCCTTCTCTGAATCCTGTGATTTGTTTTCATGAAATAGATGTAGTGCCACACTTTTCTACAGACAGCCTCCTCCATGGACAACAACATTAGAATTTCCATTCAGGACTTATAGTAGTTACTTAGAGAACGCCGGTACAAATGTCCATATTTCCTCACTGCGTCAGATAAAAGTTCCTCAAAAAGTTTTTATGTCTCTCACAGATACAAAAACGATATAGCTGAAGTTGAATACTTAAAGAGAGATATAAACATTTCTGTCTGAGTGTGTTTCTATATAAAGCACAACAACAAACTTCTGTCCAATCAGAAAACACTTTGCATAGAGCTCTGCTGAAATAGTTTGACCACGGCTTGGTGTCGGCTTCGGAAGGCAGATGCATTTCTGGGAACAAAATGACACAATTTCCATCACGCGTCTGTCAAAGAGAACCGATTTCAGCACTTTGGGTGAAGTATGTGGGGGCCTTTATTTTCACCATGCACTTCAGTTTCCAATACATGTGCAGCAAGAGAGCAACTTTGCATGACTACAATAATTAACCCGTTGATAATCAAACTTTTTTTTTGCCTCTGTTCTTTAAAAACATGTTCTTTGGCAAAAAGAAATGGACACATTAAGGAGTTACTGATACTTGAAAAGACAGTCAGAAAACTATCAAAAATGGAGAAAAGATTTAAATTAAATTTTATTTTTATTTTTCTCGCACTCTTTCGCCTCCACCAGCTGACTCCTGCCCTCCTGTCTTGGCCTGTTAAATGCTCAGCAGGGTCCCTAACCTCCCCGCCAGCAACCCCCTCTGGAGATTTCAAACCATCCATTATTTGCTCCTCCCTAACCTTCTCTCCTGCTGCTCGACTCCGTCTTTCCAGGCGGGAGTTTTTTTTTTCCTTTGCATGTGTGATGGACGTCACTCCAGCCACAAACCCGTCATCTAGCAACCTGTTGAAATTCAACATTTCAGCCCTGAACAGATGGCAGGGCTGCTGCATACTCCAAACAGCACAGTCACGACTGTATCCGTTTTTAAAAAAGATATCAAAACGGCATTCGGTCCGTCTGTGTGACTCCTTTCTGCATGACTCCAGGCTGCAAACTGCCCTGTGGGCTCCACAAGAAGGCTGAGGATTCTTGTTACATAAAACATTGAAGAGAAAGCCGAGGAGAAACAAGCTAGAGGAGAAGCAGCAGAGCATCTGCTTTCATCCTCAACCCAGCAGGGGACAATTCAGGCCAGTCTGCCTGAAAGAGATCACCAGCTGCAGCAAAGTTTAAATCGGGCAGCAACAGTTTAGCTAATTCTTTTAGAGGGCTTAAAACTATCTGCTCTAATTGCACTAATTATAAAAAACTGCATTAAATTTTCTTCAAGTTGTTTACCAACTTGAAACTCCGTAGATGCTCTACAAACCCAATAAAACTCTTGAATTTCAATTTACATTTTCCAATTACTATAAAAGAGTGGCAAACACATACTGGCAGATGCAACTTGGACTCAGAAAGGCTTTCAGGGAGGCACTGGAGGAGACATGATGATAGGAATGATGAATTGAGTGACTTAAAATAGATCTTGGGGGAGGCTCTCTCGCCCCATCGGAGTCCACATCTTAAATCACTGAACATTGGCCGAGTGTTTTCCGTGGCATCATACCAGAGGGACAGAAACATGCACGGAGAAGTTAAAAATGTTCACAATGCAGAGGATGCAGCAGGAAGATAAAAAAGAGTGATTGTGTAAAACTGACTCCCTTTTGCTGGCCTAACAAAAGAGGAACAGATAACGGAAAGATCCATGACCTAACATTCTGCAATCCCTTTGTATGAGGAGGGCATGTTGTAAGTGTAATGTGTACAGTAACTGAATAATTGAATGATGCAGTTTACTTTTGTTTTAGACCCTCACGTATTGAGAAACGAATGCCTGCAGGAGGTGCAGACTTTGTAGAAGTTTTAAATTTTACCCCATCGCTACAGTTTGTAATTCCAACGCTACGAAGCGTATCAGAATTTGCCTGCATTGTAAACAACCATCCTCCAGTTCAAAGAGAGAAGTGCCGAGCCAAACGAGTAATGTTGTTAATGTTNATTCAATATTTGACAGTGTGGTCAACTAATCGGCCATGCTTCCAAATACTGAGCAATTACAGTTGGAGCCAGAAGAATGTAAAGGAAGTGTGAATGATGCCAAAGATGTTGTGGCCTTGTTTTACAGCTCTTGCAATTTCCAGTACGCTTCATGAAGCAGGTGGATTACATATGTCACAGCCAAACGTTTCTCAATAGTCAAAGGTCCACACCTTCTGAAGCAAAGCCTAGAGCAAAAATCTAAATTTTTCCAGGCTTATTCAAGACATAAAAAAATAAGAAAATTAAAACCTTGTCGTTCAATGGAAATGTTTGATTAGCATAAGGAAGAGAACAGAAATTTGTTCCGTCTCCCAATTTATTTATTTATTTTTTAATCTTTATATAAATATGTGAATACAGTAGGCAAATAATAAAATACCTTAAAAGTTCTGTACGTAGAATCTATACACCTTCAACTTACATAAGGTTCTTTTGGTGAAGTTCTAGCAATAACAATAAAGTCTTTTATCATTTTAACTGTTCTCCCTTTTAAAAGAGCATATGGGTAAAAATAGCTCTATATATAAATACCTGTAGTAGTTTTAGGGGCTGTGGGGTTTTATTACTTTGAGCCAGTAGGCCGATTAAACTCCTGTTAACTAAGCTTCTGGTCGAGGTTTAGGGGATCGAATTTCACCTGCAGTCGATGACTTTAAAACAGAATCACACATGAACCAACCCTTGCCCACACACCACTGGTGTTGTTTATTCATGCTGTCTGTTCTGGATGTCACATCACCATGGCAGCAGCCTCAGTCACAAGTCCTGCCTCGCTGAATGATCTACACTTCTGTTGATTTGGGTGTTCTGTGCTAGCAGGGGTTCAGAGGTCGCGAAGCTGTCGTCATCGACAGGGAGGTTTTGGTGATGAAACCTAACACCCGCTCTCCTCTGCCCTATTAGCTCTCATTGTAAGGTTTTACCACCCCAGCTGTGTTTATTAAAACCTTACTGAGCAAGGAAAGGTATTTATCAGCTCCCTGGTTCACGGCTGTAAAGACCCGTGACGGCAAGTATATAAAAGACAGAGAAGTTTGTCAGTGTTTTTTTTTTTTTTTTTTTAAAGAAAAAAGGGCACAGTAGGGTAGCGGCTATGTGATGCTGTCTGCTTTAATACCCTCCTTGTATTTGTGGAAACAAATAACTGTGTTTACACAGTTATTTCCAACCCATGCATTTCCATGCATTCCTGATAATAAAAACCTACTAATTCCATCACCTCAATATTACTCAAACAATTAATAAAAACCTAACCTTCAACTTAAGATCATCAATTTAGTGAGAGAATTACTTGCATATTAACACCTATTTTTCATATTAAATTTTGTATCACTGTTTGCTAATGCCAAACACATCAAATGCATAGCCTTTAGTTTTACACTGTAATATTGCCCAAGGATAGAGCATACTGAATGACAGATCTTTGGCCATTCTTCTTAGCACAGTCTCTCTGAGTCATCCATAGTCCTTGATCCTGTATTATGACTGTTATTCACTTGGGATGTTTTGTCCTCCTTTGCTGAATCAATGTACTTAAATAAAGGGTTGGATTTCAGAGTGGGATTATGCTACTAAAACTAAGGACTTTTAAGGTGTTTTGCATTATCTTCAACAGAGGTGCCTCTAATTGTTCAAATTAAATCATTAAACAGCTAATTTTAGACTAAATCCTACTTTACTGGATTGTACTGGAAGAGACTTGGGGGGAAAATGTAATAAATAATTAGACTGAATACGATATGAATTGAACTAATTTGTCATACACAATGCTTTGGTTAGACCTTCGTTGCAAACAAATGCCACATAACTTAAATTTAATTGAATTTAATTTGATAATGGTCTTTGATAGAAATATGTCAAAACTTTGCATTTATTTTATTGATAAATGTTAAGTGTTCAGTTTTTCTTTTTTTTATCACATAAGGTACAAATCTGGTTGTGAAAGACATGCCAGTAAATTCTCTTTAACTAAATACTTTTGTGTTTTGTATAATGAGCAACACGTTTTTACAGCGATCATTGAATCTTTAGAAGATAATAGTGTAGGGATTAAATGCATATGGAATTAATTACATTAAAAATAAACATGCACAAAGGTCAAGTACTTATGGCAGCTTAAGTACTGCAGATGGAAGATCAAGTTATTACAGCAACCATTAAAAAAGAGCTAAATTACTGGTGTTTTGTTTTTTGTTTTCTTAGCAGATGTGGATATAATAAGGCAAATGTAGCACATTTACTTGTGTAATCAGTGGTCACAGAATAAAGGATGCATAAATAAATATTGGTATATGATACACATGAGAAAAAACAGATACTGAAATGCAAGTGATGGTTAGAAGGTCTGAAAGTCTGTAAGAAAAAAAAATCCAGTAAGGATATCAGTTAAAGATGCAAGTTAAAAATAAATCAGTGGAAGAAAACATTTTTTCTGTGCTCCAGAGATGCAAATCCAGAGATTCAGATTTGTTTCCCTTTCAGATTCTGGAAACTAAACTCTTTTCATAGTCCTTTTTTCTTTTGTTCTCATCTATCTAGACCTGGAAAGTGATGAAAGCAAATTTCATCCTTTCCAGATTTTTCTAGACTATGTAGGAACACTGAAACAAAGTGGCAAAGAAAAGTTTCAGAAACATGAGAAAGTGAGGCCTGGTGAGAAAAAAAGAAGCCTAAACCATAAAGCTGTACCAGTTACTCCAAACTTTCTTCTATGTGCACAAAATGTCTTTTAGCTGCCAAAAACGAGACATCTGTAGAATTAGGGTATCAACACAGCTGTACCATCCATGTATGGCCTACTACTGCATCTATATGTGCTCATTTAGAGCATTATGCGAGTAATGCCTGTGGTTTTCTTTTCTCTTTGGCAGACTCAGAATCAGGAATCTGTCCTGTATCACAGAGCCGTTGAACAAAATTAGGCTTTAAACGTAGTCGTCAAGCAGAAAAATTCCAATCCCCCTTACGGAAAATGAGATCAGGGGGATTTAAATTATTTTATTTGACGATTTTATACTAAAGCATTGAGCTCCTGACATCTATTTCATATTACAATAACCATAAAGGGCTCCATTGAGAGTGACTGGGCAGCCCGAGGTCTGTCTGCCTGGCTGCGTCGGTTACCCGATACCCGGCTGAGACGATGCCCAGCCAGCCGCACGCCTTCAGACGTCGTTAGAGCAGACACATAGCACGCCCCTCCTGCCACCCGCAATCCATCCACAGCCAATTAGGAGCAATTTCCCTGTCCTGGGTGGGGTGACGAGAGGGAGACAGAAAGCGAGGCAAAGCAGTTGTCAGCCCAAATGCGGAGGCAGATGGTTCTGTTTACTGATGGGCAGTTGTTTGGCTCTGCCATAGTGACACAAAGCTGGCAGTTTCTGGATGGGCACCATGGGGGGCATTAGTGACAAACGTGACCTCTGGTGGTCTGCTGGTTGGGCTGGGCTTTCAACTAGGGAGATAGTTCAGTAACGTATAACGTACAACACTTGCACAATCTTTCCTCTGCATCGGTTCCCCCTCTGTACCTCCAGCTTCTGTTTGGCTTCCTGGAAATAAAAAAAAAAAAAAAAAAAAAAAAAAACTTTCCGAAACAGGAGGTGCCTGATCCACCAGAGCTGGAATGTCGCGGTTCCCACAGGAAACCTGGTGCATCTCAACCCAGGGCGTCCTGGACAGGCAAGTACTCACACAAATCTCTCAACAGAAGGCTGCAGCTATGAAAGGCCAGCTAGAAGAACATATCTAGATGAAAAAATGTTCTCAATGGGATCCAAGAACCAATGTTTCCCTAGCACAATAAGAACATTTATGGTTTTAGTCAAATCTGCAGTTCAAACTAGACTAAACATTTTTCATAACAGTCTCAAACATACATGCATGATTCAATAAAATAACCCAAGTATGCCCATTTTTGTTCTTCAGTTCTTGCATACTGATATTATGGTCAGTTTGGTCTACTGAAAATTGTTTAAAACTGCAACTAGCCGAAAAGACAGTTCCCTGAAGGCGCTTAAAAGTTACTTGCTGACAAATCCCGTTTTGTTAGCAAAACTGTTTTACTTCAATAAATTCCTTTTGGAAGATGTAGCTTTGAAGTTTAAGAACATAACATTTTGCAACTTTTTTTTAGTTTGTATAGGCCAAAGAGTCATTATGTATACCGCTACACCCCCACCAGCAATGCATATTTTAAATATGCCTTTCTCTTTCTGTCAGTTTAAATCTTCTTGTCTTCTGACTTGTTTTTTCCATAATAATGCAATGACTGAAGCTTCCCAATAAACTCTTCAAACCATAGCATTATAGTACTAGCCAGATCTGACACATTTGACTCCACACTGTTTAGCTGAAGCAGCGCTCCATAACCCTTTCACCCTAACTCACGTCTTAGAAACCCCACCCTCCCTCCACCGTCATATGCACGACCATCACCTGCCAATAACAACACAGTTCACTGCAAGAGGTTTGCTGTTAGACATGGCAACCCATTGAGTCTTTCATCTCAATAGCCGTGCACACATGTTACGACCTTGACCTATCACACACTTCAACACACATGCAGGAAAAGCATGCTTCCATACACACACACACACACACACACACACACACACACACACACACACGTGCACAAGGGGGATAACACACACTTTCAAAAACACTCAGCTGTCTGCTCCTGGACAACGCGACCCCACTGTTCGTTTCATCTCCCCACGTCTCTCTCTGCTTGCTGCTGGCACCATTACCTTAACACAAACAGTATTTCTGTCATCGTCCCCAGGACGCAGTGTTCTCCTAATATCGCCCTTTCTTCTGCAGCCATCAGGGGATGGCGATGTGGGACTGAAGGGATCTGGGACATGGGTGAGTTGTGGGAAACCAGAGTACAGTCTGTGGCCTCACAGCATGCAGCCCTCTCTTTCTCCTTCTCTATCTCAAAATCTCTTTTGGCAGAGAATCATAGAAGGCTTCACGCTGATCACATATTATGGCCTTAAATGATCTGGGAAAACATGCCCCGTTAATACTATGTGCACATCTGAACGCTGTTCAGCTTTGAAGCTGTGCACAGACGGTTGTGTGGATTTCTGAGTTGTGCGTTTGTGTGTTTTACCTCCACATAGTCCTTGGCATGGCCCCAGTCCCTCTTGGAGTCCAGGTTCCCGAGGCTGAAGCTCTCCAGCTGGCCCAGGTGAATCTTTGCCACAGAACGGCTGATCTTCCGTGTCACAAAATTTGCGCCTGGAAAAAAATTAGAGTTCAGGATATAAAACGGGTTCAATTCATTCTGACATTCACGAACTGATGAGTGAAAAACAAGAGTAAGTACAAAATGCAGTTTTGAAATTGTCATGTCATTTACTTATTTATCCAAACTGCCCTGTCTCAGACAGTAACATCAATCTTTTCAAATCTTAAATATCTATGAGTAGCACATTTGTTTGTAAAACTGAGTTCAATATCTAGCTAAACTCATGCCTAATTATTGCATGAACTGAAAATAAAAATCAAAACGCATCATGCTCGGGTCTCATGCATTTCAAGAACAGATGAAAAACCAAATCCTTCACAACTGTTGGGCTCAAAAGTGCTAAAAAGTCATTTCAATTCCACCCATGGAGAAAGTTCTAACAATGGTGAACCTTCATAGAAAATTACTCCAAGGGCATCATCTACTCATCCCGGAGGTCAAAATGAATCAAGAAGAATATCTAAAGTCTCCCATTCCACATAGTGGTGGTAATATTGAGGTCTGAAGTTGCTTTGGTGCTTTAAGCTCTGGACAACTTGTAATAATTCATAGAAGAATAAGAATATCTGATTGTTGGTTTGTGACCACTAGCTGAAAAGCACAAGGGTTATCCAGCGGGGCAATGATCCAATGCACACCAGGCTGTCCATTTCTGATTGACAGCCATTTCAAAAGTATCAATGACAGCTACTGCAAACACTTGGTGGTTTGGGACATGGGTGAGTTGTGGATGGGGTAGTTGTTTTCCAAAAATATTTATTAGGTTTGGGGTCAACTACTTTTTCACACCAGGCCTGTTAACTTTAGAAATATTTCTTTGAAAATTCCATGTTTTGTTTATTCATGCTGTATTTATCGAACATTACAATTAATTGGATATTCAGAAACATTCGGCCATGACAGTAAAACAAAAGCAGAATTAATCTGTATTAGGGAAATATTTCACAGCACTGTAGGGGAACTCAAGGCCTCATTTTTGGAGATAAAAATTCAAGTGACACGTACTAATATTCTGCATATTTCTCCAACACCACACACACGCTGACACGTACAAACTTCCAAACCTCTGATAGTTTTCCAACCCTCTTTAGCCAAAGCAAAAAATTCAAAATGTAACTCTGAGTCAAATCAATTCGTTACCCACTCACATTACAGCCACAAGACCTTTTTTAGAATCCTTCCCTCTCATTTTCTTCTCTAATTCACCGTTTTGGTGTCAAATCTGGGCTTGATGCCAACACAAATTTCAGGCCAGCTGTCTGTAAACATTAAAAAAAAGAAAAGGAACAGGGACATTCCACACGGGGGAAAAAAGGAAAAAGTGACCGATCCAGACCACCATGGTGTTGCCCATGTAGCATCCAGACAAAAACCACCACAATGACATCTGCCAGATCACTGGCATCGTGCTCCTCATCGGAGCCGGCACACGTGGCGATTTTATCTGCAGCAGGACAAACAAGCTTCTAATGAGAGCGTGTGCGGCTGGAACGGTTAGACATGCCTTTGGGTATTTTGTTGGGTTGGTGTCATGTTCTACTCGTGCTGTGGATGGTCTGTGAATATATGGTGAAGCCCCTCCAACTCAAATAAAGCATTATATTGATGGAAATCAACACTAAATATCAGGTTGTCATGTCGAATAACGTCACAATCAGAGTTGAAGTCGCTAAATAAAGTTTGAGGAGTTGAACTCATCTGCACCGCCTGCTCAAAAGGCCAAACTGGAAGACGTGAGAGGATAATTTCAAAGGAACTCTGCAAGTTTGCATCAAAGTATTTGCTATTTTTAGTTTATGCAACATAAATCTCCCACAACCTTGTGCTAACCTCTCTGAGACCCCGTTAGTGCTGCTACATCCAAGCTGAATGCTGCCTTTAAGCCCCGAGTCCATCCAGGCTGTAAAAGCTCAGTTCTGGCTCCACACTGTATCACTGTTCCCCTGACATGGAGCAGAGCCTCCATTTAGACACAGGAAAATCCTGTGTACCCAATCATGCGAATGCACTAAATTTGTAGTAATTATTTCATAGGAAAGCGACAGCCCTAGGGCAGGCTGAGTAGAAACAGATCAGGGGAAGGGTAGACATGCTTGTTTAAGAAAGTACAGCTTGTTGTGTGTTGGTGGTGGGTCACATGTCCCCTGTGTCAACGCTTCTTTGTTGCCATATTGGAATGACGCAGAATGAACTTAATAAAAAAAAAAAATAAAATAAAATAAAAATTCCTGATCTTAAAATCAATATTTTTGGCATGAATTCAGAAATAGCACATGTCCACAGAGCGTAGATAAATTGTCAATGGAAAGCCCCTTCCATGTCAGACCTTTCCTGTCTTTGCATGATTGTGTGTAATCCTGCCTTAGGGCCTTTTTCTAACCTGGCAGTTCATCTGTTCTGGCAGATACCAGCGCTCCCACTAACTGTAGTCAGACGCTAAGCAACAATTATTCATCTGCCGCTGACACGGACGTGGATGTCAGTTTTTCTCTCATCCATATCAGCTAGACAGGTTCTTATTTCATCATAGAGAGTGGGACATTCATCATACACCTACACACACAATAGGTAATAAAGAGACACTGTCAGGTTACATTATGTGAGGTGTATGATCCGGAGATTTGGTCTTTGACCTGTTAGAGTGTTTAAAAGTCGGCACTGCTTTGATTTTTAACTGCCTGCCTTTCAAGATCTACAGTTTCAGCTTCAACTGGCTATGAAAAGACATTTTAGCAGAAACAAAGTGGCATTAGTTGGGAACTGAACTCAAATAGAGCTAACTCATCAGTAAAGAAAATGCAGTGATCTGAAAAGTATTTTAACATTTTATTAAAAAAAGAAGTCTTCAAAGATTGTTCATATGTGCTCAGTATAAATAATATTGATATTGAGAACATCATTTAGCAAGGTTGGCATTCCCTAGCAATGCTGCTTTATACTTTATGCACTTAGGAGTAGTGTTTGAATACTGAAGAGACTAGCTTTAGTAGCTTTGCATTAACCGATAATGTTATTCCAAGCCAGCATTGTTCAAAGACGATTTTTAGTTCATAGTGCAATGATCTAGCTTCCCTTCATTCAAGGTAAAGGTAATTTCAAACATAAGTGCTTGAAGTGATTTTGGAAGATTTTTTTTTTTTTTTTTTTTAATCACCAAAAAATATCTAGTTCGCTGTTGATCACATCAAAAATATAACATTCTGTCAAACTGAACAATTTAAGGTTACATTTCTCACAGTTATCCTTCAAACACTTCTGCAAAGCAAATACTCTTAATGATTTATAAAATGAAAGAACTTGAATGAATCTTGGGTTAAGGATCTTGACCATGATAATTTCAGTCGTGTTTCCATCCAAATATTATGCAGATTTTAAGAGAATGCTTGAAATTTGGAGAGAAAAAAAATGCAAATTAGGCACGTTTCCACTCCTGATCTGGAGGAAATCAAGCAGGCTATGCAGAGCATGATTTCATCAGACTGGAATCAATAAAGTATTTTGTTGCTGGATATAGGGACTGCATAATGTTGCAGTGTACAAAAGTGCATTCATTGATGAGTATTTACTTGTTGTCTTTACACGATTTAAAAATGATCAGGATTTTTAATGTCATAAATTACAATCAATTTGTTTAAAAGTGTCATTTAGTTTCTTTAATCTAACCTAATTCAGAATGAAAGTTATGATAATGTTCATTTTAACTGGTATAGTACAGCCCAAGCCAATCCTATTATTATTTTTTTTTTTTTTTGTTAGAGTCAAGAAAAAATGTAATCAAAAGCTCATTAGGGGCAGCCCTCTGCATAGTACATACTATGATCTTGTGGGCCAAGGCAATGTAACTAGAGCCCAGTTTGGCGACTACAGCGAATTGGAAAGCTGAGGTTTGATTTGATCCAAGAGAAACTTGAGTTTGAAGGTTAAACACAGGTTGTCAAAACTCTGCAAAGCCTGTTTGGCTCTTAAAAGGGTGTCAGAGGTACATGGTGGTGCACAGTACACCAATCAGAAATAAAGTCCATTATTTCCCCCAGAGCACACCTGTAGTATCCTTGTAAAGCTCACACCTCTGTTTAGAGTGGCTCTGCTCCCTGCCTTCTCTAATTGGTGCGCCATGGACCCGAGCTTGGGGCTAATGGACGGGTCTGCCCAGCCCCGGACAAAGCCTGCTCTGTTACAGACTCTGGTGTTAATGTGTTTCCTTTACTGGCAGCGGCAGCGTAGGACAGCCAGAAGGAGGTGGAGGGGATGAGGGGAGCTGAGAGGGGAGCTGACAGGAGGTTCTGAGCCCAAAAGGGGCAGCGGTGGCCGTTTAACCTTGCCCGCAGCCTGGCGGAAAGTCTAATAAAACCGTGGGCCATGAAAACTGAGCAGACAGCAAAACCCCTGCCAGAAACTGACACTCACTTTCTCTCTCCCACTCTCATTTAACTTTTCCCCCTCCATTCCGTTTCGTTCGTTGGCCAACAGGAAAAACGTAGCTAACAGAATTCGTTGGCACAGCTGGGCTTGAGCACGGGAGGAAAAGGAGGAGGAGGGTGTTGAGAAATGTATGGAGATGTCTCCTATTCCCAAGCCAGACCATGTGGGTCCAGACAGGATGGGGACAGGAGCTGTCAGCTGGGGGTATGGGTCTGGGGGAGGATAGGGAAGGAACTGTGGTTTTGAGGAGATTTTGGCTCAAGGGGCCTCACTTACTCAAAAAAAAAAAAAATTCTGTTGTTTGAGACATTCAGGTTAAAAAAAAAAAAAAAAAAAAAGGTGACTTATAAAGCCTTAAACTGTGTGAAGGCTCAGCCCCCAACACACCCAGACATTTACATGACTGACTCACACACATTTATATTACTGTCTGTCAGTATATTTATGCACATTTACTGAGACTAAACCACAATGTGATTTATTCCAATCTTTCCTCCGTAACATTTATTCTGAAGACATATTGTGCGGTTGTGGCATGGCCGAGTGGTGCATTAAGCCTGGAAAAACTGAAAGGCTATAAGCTGTAAAGCTACACAAACGCAATACTTGATTCATTAAAAATAACTATCAAGATGATCTTTAATGGAATATTTGCGCAGGTAGAACATCTACTTCTTCTGTGTGCCTAGTTTCAGCCTCTAGGACAATTTATTGAGTAGCTATTTGATAAAAAAAAAAAGCCTCCAGGTTGTTTACATTTTGGTAAAAAAAAAAAAAAAAAACACTAAAGAGTTGATCCAAGTCTTTTCCATTTATTTGAGTCTCTTCTATTACAAGCTTGTCTGAACTGGTCTTATTTTGAACATACAAAGTGAATAATAGACAAGACATAATTTCATTTTCATAGTGTTGCCATAGAGATCTTTCAGTTACCTCAACACTGCATCTACACACCTGTTTTGGCATTCAGCCAAAACTCCAAATCTCATAATCCTGCTTTGTCTTTGAATAATGGCTGTGGGGAGTGAATGGCTACATGGTGGAATTAAAGGGAAAAATATAACCTGTAATTTCTATTTCCGCTCCCTTTTAGGTTTTAGGTCAATTTGTTAGCACTCAAATTAATGCAAGCTCGTCTAGTGAACATCCAAGTTTTCTTTGTCTGCACTGAGTTACTGAACTAAACACCTAGCAAGCAGGAGGACCAAGTAATATTGCAGCAAGAATATTTTCCAGATTTGGCTCTACTTCAACCTAACCAAAGCCTTGTCAATGTCTGCCATTCACTTTCTGAGTGATATCTGCAGCTTCGGCAAAGAAAGAACATTTGTGCTACATCCAAGACAGGTCATGAATTCTTCTCAGCCAACATAGTGTCTATTCACACCTGAAACACAGGTGCCTTCATTTAAGGGCTGACACAACTGACAGGAAAGAGGCATGGAGAAAGAAATTTGATGCAAGGTGATCTGGAAGCATAATAGTACAAGAAAAAGACAAATTGATGTTTCTGTCTTCATGAACTTAAAAAATAAACGACTGAGTACTCATCATTTCTTCCCTTTATCAGAAAATAATAAAATGTCCTCCCTTATTATTGACATTTGTGGTTAGAAAAATGAAGCCTTTCATTTAGTAAATATCTACATGAAGAGCATATATTAAGCAGTCTAAAACAAAGCAAACTGTGATCAACAAAGTTGGGTAGTGAGCCACGTTTACACATAAGAGATGCAGAATTAAAGGATGTATATAGACACATAGTAGTAGTCTACATAGTAGATTTGTGAAGCTGTAGATCTGTTTCGAAACAATGTCTGTTGTTTGCAGTCATAGGAGTAAAAATGGCTGGTCATGGAATCTTTAAATTGGATCATCAGGAAAAACATTTGGTCACATCAACACAAAACAAATCAAACTAAACTGGCAACATTTTTGTTTCAAAAATAAATAAATAATTTGCAGCTCAAGGTGATATCACTGCAAAATTTTAAGATAAGTCAGTTTTCACTGACTGAATGTGGTACTTCTTTGCATTGTTAGGCTAGAGGCATTTTAAGAACAGACATTTTTTGTCAAAGAAAATGATAAAATTCTTAACTTTTACTATGCAATATCATGGTGGTAAAGGAACCGATAAATTTGGGTGAACCTAAATTTTGTACAGGGGAACCTAAGTGAAAAATGTAGGCGCACAAATGCAACAGTTTAAAAAGTTAATCTCGACTTACTTTGAAGTTCAATCGTGCTCCTTTAGAGCTATTGAGGATTCGGCAAAGGTTAAAAGATACAACGCGTTGCTCTTGACTTGTGCAATTAAGCTGCTCTGTCATCCAGATACTTGGTCGCCTTGGTGATTGTGCACAACCAACACTGATTGGAGGGAAGGAACAGGTATGAGTAAAAGGTAAGAAAAAATACGATCCATCTGAAGCTCTGTTCAGATCCGTCCCTGGCTCATGACAAAAATCTGTGCAAGCCGTAAAGAGAGTAGAGGACTCTGTCATCATCTTCACTTTGAGGCTTTAGAACCCTGCTCACCTGGCCATAGATCAGCTGCTGTTTAGGCTGTGCTCTTTCAGTTTTTTACCCATCAACAACAAATGAAACTAAAGACCAAAACAAAAGGCGCCACCTTGTTGAGTTCTACCTTAAAGGACACCGACAAATCCTCTTGAAATCCACAAACCGAGTCATTCCCATCTGAAAAATCCTTTGAAAATAACCTTCTAAATAAATGGAAAACATATCCTCTTACAAATCTATCATGCAAACTGACCTTTTGGGCTCAAACTCAACAAAAGCAGAAAGATGATGCCAAGGCATGTGAAGACTGAGCGGCTGTATGTATGTTTGACTTCGGCACTGTTATTCTGACTACTCTTCTCTCCTGACATAACAATATATTATTCTGTACTGCCAAGCGTGAACCACAATACTCTCTGGGAAAAAGGATAGATGGTACTTCCCTAAATAAACCAGGGGTAAGACTCCAACTGGAGCTGCTCACTGACTTTATGCGCACATATAAAACACTATGTGCTGATTCACTATATCATCTGACCAACAAACTGCTGATAAGTAGAAATTAAGTTTGTTTTTGTTTTTTTCCATGGCAAAAATTAATTTCTGGTTATATTCAGGTGATGGGTTGTGAAGAAAATGACAAAATAAATATATTTGACTACTGATCCAACTTTCAAAGAACCCACTGGATCATATTTCACAGTTATGTGGAGGTCATTTTGCACCGCAGCTAATGCTAATCCTTCTCATCAGGAACAAAGTGAGAAATGTTTGTTATGGCTAACAGCTTAGCTAACTGGAGAGTCGTGATCAGCGGTGTGAACTAGCCGGCAGATGCAGACTTCTGTTTGCTTTGCTTCACGCTGGATTTTCGCTGGCTTTTTTTTTTTTTTTTTTTTTTTTTTTTGTCTTGACGACTGCACAATTCAGACTTTCTGCACAAGAACAATGAAGATTGTCTGTTTGTTGGTACAGTACTCATATGTTTACAAGAACGGTAAGAGAAACCAGAAGCACATTCCTGCCGGGATTAAGTCATCTGCAGTGCTGAAAGAAATAGAAATCTTTTCTGAACTTCCCATTTTGATCAGGAAATTCAGAGGAGAAACCACAACAACACAAAGTTAGACCATTTCAATTTGGAAGATGCTAAAAAAATCTTCAGTGGGCACGACTTTCTGAGAAAAATAGATCAACTGATATCCTAAGACCATGACAGTTTTTCTATGTCTTTGGTAAGTGAAAGTCATATGACAGACATAAAGCATACAGTGCCATCAGAAAGTAATCCCGACCTTTTCTCCCCATTTTGTTACATTACCATTCAAATAATGTTTAATATTTTATTAATAATTGGCCCAATGCTTTGATATTTAACTGCATGAGAAACCTTCTGTAGCTACTTCTTGGGTAAGTGGTTAGCATAAACAGATTCCAATTTTTATAGCTGTTCAGTTAGTTAAATTTAGGCACTGGCAGGGACACCAATAACAGTCACAGACTGCTCCTGAAGCCACTTCTTTGCCATCTTGGCAGTGTACATCAAGTTATTGTCATCACTGAGGAGTAATTATTACCCTTGTCAGAGCTTAGGGTACTTTGGGTGGTTTTGAAGAATCTCTAATTGGTAGCTCTATGTATTCCACAGAAAAACACCACACACACAGCATGGTGCTGCCACCACTGTAGTTCACACTGGTCGCTTTTTATCTCCAGATATGATTCTTCAATTCAAATCTAAAGAATCTGTTTTGTTTTCATCAGATCAAAGAACGTTGTGTCTCATCATTAGACATTCTCCAAGGTTGCTTCTAGTAAGCTGTCATTAAAGCCTGATTGATGGAGTTTGTTGGCAATGTTTGACCATTCCACAAGAGAACACCACAGCTTTACCTAAGTGATCATTGGGTTCTTGCTCATTTGGTGATCTTGCTGACCAACACACCACAGGCCACAATGCTTTTTAGGACGCCCAGTGCTGCAATTTGTCTTTATCCTTCCCCAAATGTATGGTGTTATACAGAAGTGTGCTGGAAGAAAATAAACAGTTCATTTGAGTTCCTTGCTTGGTTTGTGAATTGATTTATACAGCTAATTGTAAGACCTGATATATACAAGTGTTTTTGATTTAAACTTATGATCAATTGACTAATCTGACCACAAATAGACTCCAATAAAACATTTTAAGACAAAAACAGGGAGAGTCTGATGCCCTGAACTCAAATTTCAGAGTCAAAACAAAGGATTTCAATATATATCCATGATATTAGTTTTAAAAAAAAAATCTAATTTAACATAACATTTGAGATTAAAAAAAAAGAAAATCATAAATTGAAAAGATTTCCCGTAAAATAGTCTTAAAATGGCTCTCTAACAACAGAAAACATAGCAAAATTGATGGGGCACAAATACTTTCTGGTGGTACCGCACAACTGAGACAATAAAACAAATTCATTCTCAGTAGAGGTGTGGCGGTAAACTGGTAAATCCTTTGTCAAAAGTGTTAAGTAAATGTAGAGCAACAAATGTCTGAAAATAAATGTTTAGGGTGTGGCTGAAAGTAGGGGAGTGATGACAATTGCTCTCATACTGGAAATCTTCACAGAGATTACCAGCGTGGCAATCTCTGTGGTGGGAGGATTCAAATAGTTCGCCGATTTGAATCCCCTCTCAATATGTTTTAGTTCTTGTCTCTGTGTCTTTGTTTGAATGGCTTCAATTTAGCTGTGGCTTCAATTTAGTACTTTCATCAGCATGTGAATGTGTGTGTGAATATATTAATCTACCCACTGAGCTGCAGTCCCAGAAGACACTGGTGGATGTCTCCATATTTGCTTTGATTATTGACTATTTAACCAACATGCCCCCTGAATTGCTGTGGGTGTGTCTGGGTCTGACTAGGTGGTCAATGATACAGGAACATCACAGGAGACTGTAGCGTCTCTACACCTCAGACTTTGGATCTGGGTTCTGATATCTGCAGAACTACTCTGATGACCCTGGAGTTGTCCGATGTAACACAGATGGACTTAGATTGCTGGAGCACAATGTTTATGGATTTTACACTGAACTCAAGTACTCAAGTACTTAGAGTTTGTTCCACTTAGAACAACTAGTTCCTAGCTGGTTCAGTAGAAAAAGTGATTTGCATTTCCATAATGTACAAGTCAAGTCAAAAACACATAATGCCACTTTAAAAGTCTTTTCTAGTTAATGCTTAGGTTTAGTGAAAACACATCTGCAGAAGTCTGATGACCTGTACAGCTAAGTAAGCACTAGCTGTGCATTCTAAGTTAATGTAGACTCTTGAAAGAGTTCTACAATTTTTTGAGGCGCTTTGTTTGCATTCACTGCTTATTAATAAGCAGGGTCTGGAAGCTCTTTATTAACTGTAGGCTCATTTGCATTCATTTATGTTTTTTAAAGGGGGCATTTTAATTGAAGGCAGTTGTGAAAAAGTAAATATACTTACTTTCAGCACTTTATCTTTCAGCGTTCAGAGTACTTCAAAGAGCTTTACACTGCATTCAGTCATTAAGCTTTGACCATGAGACAACTAAAGTGCTTTAGCGGTACGTTCAAAACGAAATGCTCTTCACATATTCAGACCATTTACCATTTCTGGTGTTTTGACAGACTAAAGCAGACCAAACTGTTAAAAATACTGAGGAATCATAACAATGCTAATCAAAGTGTAGCTTGATTTGTCCTGCTGACATAGGGTTTGCCATCTCCAGTTCAGTGGCGACAAGTAAACTCCATGGAACCATGAAATGTAAACTTGTTTGCTTACTGAGAGTTTTTTCCATGATATTCATGATGTAGGATTTCAGAAAAAAAAAATTATATATATATATATATATATATATATATA
>NW_015113138.1:101643-208663 GCF_001443285.1 Poecilia latipinna | reverse complement strand
ATATATATATATATATATCTGCTCTGCTGACAGAAAAGCAACAAAAGAACAACAACATGAAAAAGAAAACTTCTGGAGGGTCTGCTTAGTAATCATGCTTTTGTTTATGGTACATTTACTACACTAAAGCCAAAATGAGATGTTTGTAATATCCAGTTAGCACAAAGTATAAATATACATATCAAAGTATATGATTTAAAGTACAACCCTACAATCAAAGCAAAGTACAAACATGGCAGGAAGATTTTGCACCTCAAAAGGACAAACTCCTAAAGAAAAGAGTCATCTTTCGAGTAACAGAACACAGAGCCAAGTGTCTCTTCAGTGTGGCACCAACAGGGTCATGACGCACCCTGGGGGCTTGGGTAAACACTGGTCAACTGGGCCAAGATAAGCACCACACTGCACTATGGAACGCACTGCGTTCCTCCTACATGAGCAATATCAAACTTCTCTGAAAATAGAGGTGATAAGAGTGAAACTTAAAGGCCTTCTGGAGACTATAAGGAGACTTATACTAGTAGGAAAAAAGAAGGACTAAAACAAGAGGGAGGAAAAAGAGGGAAAGGAGTGTGTGTGGTAAAAATGGGCAGGTAGACGATAAAGAGCTGATATAAACCAAAAAGCTGATATCATGTTATCAGAGGGGAGCAAGCCTTGCCCTTAAAAGGTCATGTCTGTGTGTCTAACAAGCCCGCACATCTCTAATCCAGAGATTTCACAAGCATTCAGACTGGTTTTACATCTAAAACAAATTCACTTGTAGATGACATTTTACCAACATTAAAAACCTAACTTTATCTTAAGTATTGTTGATTTTATCTTTCAAACCGTCTTCCTGTAGGGACCTCATCATCTCTACTGAACTGCCAGTAACCCACACTGGTTCCCACATCTATCTGTCTGTGCTAACCCATTAGAGTTTACCGGATGACCCCTGACCCTGGTCGGGGTCGTGGCCAGTGCCTTCATTAGGGGATAAATCATAAACACCTGAGCGGCTGACCTGGGCATAGTTTCAGGACTCCAGTCATGTGTTATTAATTTTGAGTCGCAGTGGCGTGTAAATCGGGTTAAAGCAGCGCCTGCGACCCTCAGGGCCTGCAGCACATATTAAAAATAGGACCACAAACCGTTCACTATGTGTCAGAACGCGTAAGAGTGTGTGCCAAGTGGCTATAAGAAACCTAGCCTCACCTGTGGATCATTAAGACTTTATATGGAGTGTGTAATTGGATACTTTTTCACAATCTAACAATGGGTTTATTTATGTTTTACTATGTACTATTACTATTGTGGCTTTAACGTTTTATTGAGGTTAAGTGTTGTCAGGGGCTTCACACTTTGTCATTTTGTCACACATGAACATTGTAAAAGAATTATCCTTGTATTCAGTCTGAACTGTTAAGAATTTGAGGCATTTATGTTGATGTTGTTCATCTGTTTAGGTCAAAACTTCCTATCTGGCTTCATACATGAATTCACTTCACTGGTCCTGCTGGAAATTATTCAAAACATCTGTAGTACCATCTGGAACACTGAACAATCAGGCTGTTCAATGCTGCAATATTATGTTGAAACAAGTCAAAACAGAGTAACTGTAACTGTCTAACTGATCTAACCATTTTGCCAAAAGTACTGGGTTACTTGTCTCGGGTTAAACATCTGAACTTCAATTACATCTCTTGCTTAGTGCAAAGCATTTAGTATGATTTTGGTCCACCCTTTTACACATAAAGCAGCTTCACATTTATAAGAAGGTGTTTCCAGGGCAACTTTTGACCTTTTTCCAGAAGATCAGGTGTTGATTTTGGATGAGATGGTCTTGGCCACCATCCACTCTAAAATTATTGCAAAGGAGCTCCATCGATTTGAAGTTAGAACCTTATTTTCTGCACTGGCAAACTGTCAGAACACAAGAGACCATCTCCAAACTCTGCCAAAAAAGCATAAAATTGTTCAAAATGTCCAGGTATGCTTGTAAACATAAAGAGTACCTTTCTTGAAAAAAAAAAGAAGAAAAACAGAGCCATACTACAATGCTTTCTAAACTACACTTTATATTTGACACACAAAAGTTAGACAAGAGCTTTTCTCTTGGGAATTGTCAAACCCAGACTCTTCTGGGTCTGCCAGAGAGGCATAAATATTAGGTCATTCCAGAAGATGTCATGAATGCTTTAGGGCCCCGTAAAGGTGAACTTTATACCAGTGGATCTGACACTTTTCACTTGGTGATGCAAGGATTGTATGCATCTGCTCAACCATATAAACCCATTTAATGAATCTCTCTGAGCACTGTTGTTGAGCCAAACTAGCAACCCAAAGAAGTATACAGAACCATAGCTGTTGACTCAGCAGAAAATTGGCAACCTCTATGTACCATCTGCCTCGTCATCAGGTTGGCCCCTCTGGGTTTTATTACATATGTATCTGAAAGCAATTGGACGGACTCAATTCATTGTTTGGATGGTCAACCCAATAATTTTGGCAATACAGAGTATATTTTTCAGATACATTGTTTTACAGGTCAAAGTAAATAGAAGTCATGGTTTTCACTGACCTCTCCTCGGACTCTCGTGGTTAAACAGGATTCCGTTGACAGCAAACATGTCGTAGGCTTCACGGAAGTTTACCACAATCCAGTAGGCATAAAGCTTAGCAGCTCCTGGGAGGACAAACAGAAGTGGAACAGGAGATAGTAAAGGAAAAGAGGAAATATACACACAAATAAAATACAGTATTTATATTTCAGCCTAAAAACATCCTTAAATTTTGTTTGGACGTCCACCTACTGCAGGTTTTTACTCTGTTAGTAAAAACAAATTGAGTACCAAATACTCAATTTGGTACTCAATTTGTACCAAATTGAGTACCAATCCTCAGTATAACATTAGTCCTTGGTTTGCCCATTCACGACTTATTGAAAATAATACTAATAATATTAAATTAAAGCATTTGCATTTTGTGGTATGGTGTGTGCTTGTGCATCAAATGCAGGTACCAAGCATAACTGCAGAATGCAAAAAGAAAAAAGAGGAAGTAACCAAAGAGTAGGTAAATTAAATTGAGAAAGGGTGTTTATCGTCTTATGTAAAGTTGAAAAGCATGGCCACGAAACGTGAAAATATATTTATATATCTGACTTTCATGTTATCTTCCGTCAAGGATTCACACTTTCATGACCCCGTCATAGCAAAGGCAGGAAAGGCTTTTTCAAATATGACAGGATTGTTGAGCTATTCAAACAGGGTCTCTCACAAAAATGTATTTAATGTAGTGAAGTAAAAAGCAGAGAGAGAAAGAAATGCTTCTTCAATTAAAATTGCTGAGGAAGACCATAAAACCACATCCTGGAGTTAAATATAGAACATCAACAAAACTTGTCCTTCTTTCAGGAGTGTGAATCTGAGACTGTGATTGACCAAGAGCAGCACCATCTTTAACCAAACTCCTCCTCATCCTCCCTTCTCCTGTAATGAGTCAAATACCAAAGCGAATGAAGGGAGGTGCCTGTTGATTAAGCCATAGGCCAGGATGTACACTTGAGGTGAAGGGAGTTTGCCATAGCAACCTCCGCCTCCAACTTCTCAGGTCTAATTAATGGAGGAGCAGCTCGGTACGCACCTCCTATTCAGCTTCAGATTGAGTGCTGACAGATGGGGAAAGTGTCAGGCGGGAGAGCACTGAGACAACAGAGAACATTAAACCTGATCGCTAACACACGTGTGCAGCTGGTGTTTATGCGTGTGCGTGCGTGTGTGCGTGTGCGTGCGTGTGTGTGTGTGTAAGCTGAAAGTGAGTGCTGAGTGCTGTGGATATAAAGGTGTCTTTGTTAAAAAGAGAGCCACTCCAGTCTTCAATCCGACGTTTGGCCCCAGGGTGTGAAGCAAGCTCAAAGGGAGTTGGAACTATAAAGCACTTCTCTATTCAATCACACACATTCATAAGGATGTTTATTCATAAAAAAGATAAAGTACAGAAGAGATTTCATGCAATTTGTACGTGTTTAAATGATCACGTGCAATCCCTGACAAATGTAAACAGAGAACATATTTCATGCTTGCTGCCACGTGAGTCTGTAGCGTTACCGTAAGGTGAGCGGGGATAAAAAGGTGTGGTTTCCTTCTGTGGGATCTCCTGGACTTTGCCATACAGCTCACTGGTGGAAGCCTGGTAGAACTTGACGCTGCTGGTCAGACCACACGTCTTGATTGCATCCAGGAGACGCAATGTGCCCACACCGTCCACATTAGCTGTGTATTCAGCCAAGTCAAAGGAAATCTGGGAACAAAAAGAGGGGGAAAAAATTAGACATTTTCAATACCAATAATAAGAACTGTACCAAAAAAACTGATGTTTCTGCTTATTCCTGCAGAACACACAATAAATCAGAATTTTGGTTTTGAGCTGTAAAATTCAAAATGAAGGCAGGAAAATATCAGAATGCACCAAGGAAACAATGTCTCCTTTGCACCATCCATGATCACTATGCATGAACTTGTAAGATATGTGCACACTTTGTACTTAAGATTGGAGATATCCAAAAGAATAAAAAAAAGTTCTGTGAAATGAGGGTCAAACATAGAGTTGAATTTACATACATTGAACAAAAACTTTTTTTCTCACTGCCTGCCATTAAAAGCAAACTTTTCTTGTACTGTCAAGTTAGGAGTACAAAAACTACTTTTCCTCCATTCTGGTTTTATAGGCTGTTGGTTCACACCATTGCAACTAATTTGTTTGTATATTCAGGGATGTTGTACATTTGACCCTGAATATACAATTGTACAATTGAAAGAATGACAAAACAACCGTCACATCCTTTAATGAAATAAATGTAGAGGACTATTACTGTAAAAAATATACAAACATTGTTGCTACAATAATACGACACATTAAGAATAGAAATTAATCACATTCTTATATATTAACTGTTTGGGTCATGACACAAAGCTTTTACTAAACAATTTCCAAAAAAACAGCCCCAAAAATAATGCTAAACAAAATGTACTTTAAACTAAAAAAGGCATTTCTAGAGACAATAGCAAATCAGACTCTCTCTGAAATTCCTACAACTCCCAGAATCCCTCCTTCCACTGCAAATGGTGAAAAGAGTGAACTTAATAAACGCTTTGTGGGAGATTAAGTTGAAATTGGAAATGGCTTTGAGAAGGCCTGAGTGAATGGGTGACACCGTGTGCTGTGAGTGCGTAAGCTTGAGTGTGTGCCAGCTTGGCCTCAAGCTTCCAATCAGACGTGACGGTTAAAAGCCAGGCTGGTTAGTGGTCACCACACCTGGTGCGAGCCGCGTGGGCCACATCTAAATGGAGGGGAAAAAAAACCTCCAACCCTTTAGTGTGTTCACACCAGCGCTACGTACACACCCACACGCACACATGAGTAGATAAAGACCCCTTATTTAAAGCTGGGATCCGAGAACACTGGGCCTCTATTTCCCTCATGACGTGCACACACACCATGAGGAGGTTTAATCAAGTTCAATCACACTCTGCAACTCAGTGTAATTACCTGTGACGCTCCACTCATGCTTTTACTTTGCATTCTGGCATTTTCATTTATATTTACATCAATTAGAAGAGAAAGTGAGAGGGTACTTTATACAGAGACAGACAGCACACATTACATAATGGCCATGTACAATCACAACGCAAGAGGTAGGCGCAAAACTTGAAACATTTGGATACGAAACCAAACGGATGCAGTTTTACACGATATTCACAGAAGGAAGTTGAATTTTATCTGGGAATTATTTTAGAGTTGTAGGTTTTCTTGGCCGCGTCAAACAGCTGTTTTCCTTTGTAGATTTAGCAGATTGTTTAATTTGTTTCACCTGTTGCATGTTGTTCTCTGTTGATGTAAAAACAAAAACTCAAAGCATCTTAAAATGCCTTGTTTGGGGTCCAAGTTATTGTGTTCGACTTGACAACACCATGAAACACTTTTGCTTAATGCATGTTTGCTCACTTACTAGACAAAAAAAAAAAAAAAAAAGACGGTGTATTTCGACATGAATCTATACATACAGTATGGAAATTCTAAATTTTTCATAGACTTTTTTATAATTGTGTCACATTTCAAAAACCTATGTTATTGCATTTAATTGCAACTAATGTGTTGCACAAAGATAGCAGAGATTTGTTAGAGAAGATTTGTGAAGAACATCACATCCCTTCTGAAATCTGACCATTTTGGAAGTATGGCAAGCGCAAAGCCAATTTTGCAGCCTCACTTCTGTAAGACGGAAATTGAACAACAATCAGTGTGCAAATGGGTGAATGGCTGAATGTAGTTTTAAGCGCTTTGGGGTTTTCTGAACTGGATAAAGTGATATAAAAGTATAGGATAGTTACCATTTACAATCTGTCCAGTGTGAAACACTGAACTTATTTCAACTGACTGTACCCAAAAAACTTTTAAATCTACTCATACATAGTCTCTTTTTGAAATCCGCATTGAGTCTTACTAGCAAGTGCAGTATAGAAAATCAGAAGTTCGTGTTAGCAGACAAACATAAATGTTTTGATTCAACAGTTGAAAGACGAGACTCGCAAAGACGTGGCACTACACAACCACGTACAGAGGGTAAAAACCACTTTATTTTATGCTACTACATCCCACAATAAAAACTCCTTCCCACACACATCACAGTGTGTGTTTCATTTCAGCTCTCCTCTGGAGATGAAGTGCATGGGACACACATGCAGCGTCTATCAAAACCAGCTGAGAAGGCCGTGGCCTAGTGTTTCTTGACAACTTAAATCAAACAAATTGCTTTAATGCCTCCATTCTCTATCATTATGTTATGTCCAGCCTGAGCGATCACGGTTGCGAGGACGGATGTTTGCGTACACCACTCGAAGAATGTGTGTGTTTGGGGAGAGTGTCATTGTGACTGCCTGGCCTCTCAGACAACCTGCCAAATATTCTTCTGTTCTGGGAAGTCAGCCAAGCTCTGCCAGAATCGGGGGGGTCCACTGACAAGCAAACATTTTGTCTGACAGCAAAGCATCCATTTAAAAAGCTTCTAAATGTACAGGATACATGTGCTGCAATTGGCGGTTTCACTTCTTTCGTGCTCACACAGGGGCTTGTTGAAATGCATGCCTGAAATTGTGGAATGTGACTCCATAAGTGTGTGAAGGTATGCAAGTGTGTGCTCACTGACAATGTGCCCAAGAGTAGTGACACGTGTATAAATATGAGCTACATTAATTTAGCCATGGCCTTCGCTTTCGTCCAGAGAGAAACAAATGGAGACATTGAGTCGTATATACACAGGTGTAGGTGAGTTTAAAGGAATGTGTGCCGTGTATTATACCGTGTCATTCAGAATTTTACATAGATTCATCAGGGATACCAATGTCAAATTAATTTGGAGCTTCTTATAATGCATTTTAGCCATTTTCTCTTTTTAGGGTGGAAAAATAAGACAAGCAACTTTGTTGCTATTAAAGTTAAAAATTGGGAGTTAAAGTGTAGATCTATTACGTATTTAACTTATTCTAGTCTTCACAGGTTCTACTACTGGGAAAAACAAACACACACTTTTTTTAAAAAAAACTTCCCCATTTGCTTGCAATGTAGTGAGAATAATGAAGACATTATTCATACAACTGAAACTGGATTTTGATGTCAAACATTAAGGATGACAATCCCATATTGCTTGTTGTTCAGCCATTTGCAGACAGCAAGTTCTGGTGGACTTTGACCAACATTTTCATAATAAATGTTAATCAATGCTGTACTGAGTATCATGAACAGCATTGATAAACATTTTGCATTTCATTTTATCTAAAAAATTGTCACCTGTCATCAGTGGTGAAAGTTTTGGTTGAACGGTTGGGACAAGGAGACGGCTGGAGTTTCTAGAATTATGCCAGAAACTTTGAAGATTTGCAATGTTGTAAAAGAGGCACTCAACCTAAATTTCAAAGTTTAGTTGTTGAATTTTAACCACACAAATATTGCAAGTGCTTTATAAATTACGAAAGGCTGTGAGCCAATCCAAGACAGCAAAGCAAGAGGCAAAAATAAAGAGAGTGAGAATGAGGAGGATGAAAGGATGAACAAAAAAAGAGACATGATAAAGTTAAAACAGGAGGAGGAGAATGAAAAGAACAGGAAAGCTAGGAAAGGCAAGAAAGTGAAATAAATAAATAAAGATCAAGGTGTAAGAGAATAAGGCAAAGGAAAGTTAACACAAGAAAGAAAAAGAAGAAAAATAGGACTTTAACCAGAATATAAAGTAATGGAAGGATATCAACTACAGCAAAATGAAAGAGGAATAGGGAAATGAGACAAAAAAGTATAAAAAAAGACAGAATAAGAATAAGTGAAAAAGGAGGGATGAGAAAATAAGGAAAAATGAGGTGAGAAAATGAATAAGAAGCACAAAGGAAAATTAATAGGAGAAAGAGGAATTGGAGGGTAAAGGAGAAGGAGAAAAAACAGAAAAGAACGGGGAGAAGAGAGTACAAAAAGAGAAGCAGAAGATCAAAATGATGGAGGGGATGTAAAACAGAAAGAATAGAAGTATGAAAAGGTGACATCGGACAAGGAAGTGGTGAAAGAAAAAGAGAAGGGGAAGAAAATGAAGAAAAGGGGAACATGGGAAAGGAAGAAGTAGAAATAAGACAATAAGTTCATTGATAAATCCAATAAACCACCTGTGTTATCAGTCTGCGCTTTGAAACAACAAGAGAAAACATGCAGCGATGCGAGACTGGACAAAAGGCAGTTTAAGGTCAGTAAGGCTGTTCTGGGTTTGTCTTAAAACTGTCTATGCATCCGATAAAAATGTTGCATAAATGTTGATCTGAGCTGATATGTGAATGTTCCTGACTTGATCACCCGAGACCTTTTCTTTTTTCTTGCAAACATTGCTATTTTTTTCCGACTTACGTAACTCAGGAAAGAAAAAGACAATAATCAATTCTGAAGGTGGAGAAAAGAAAAGGGAAGAAAATGTGACAGGATCTGGAAAAAAAATGCGCTCATGCTTAAGTGTGAGAAGGGGAGGTTGTGGAGAGAAACCACAGACAATTACACCTTTAATCAACAGGTTACAGGCCGACCCAAATTAGAGCAGTTGTGTTTTCCCCAAAGACAAACAGACTGATTTCCCTTTAGGACAGAGCCAAACCCACGCAGGGCAGCTCAAAGTCAACAAGTGTCACAATAAGTTACGAGAGCATCAACGTAGGAGGCCAGAGCGACACGAATTTTCCATGTTTTCCGAAGCTGTAGCCTAAGCTACTGTCGCTGTATGCGAGCCCACGCTGACAGCTCACTCTCTGCAAACAGTGCAGCATCTCCATCATCATGAACCGCTGTGTTGTGATGAAACTCCAGAGGGAATCTCTGCGCCTCGAGCTCCATCTTGTTGGAATGTGTCACTGTGCATAAACACACACACACCTTTTACAAAAACACGAGAGCTGTATTTTCCCCCTCGCACTGTGCCAAATGGCCTTTCCCTAAAATGCAGACACAATGAGAAATGAAAGAAATTCAAACGGTGAGAGAAGTATATGAACAGTGAGTGACATGAGAGTGTAACCGAGACGAGGACGCAGCATTGCATCATCCAGCTGGAACGCATCCCCCACCCCCCACCCCCCGGTGTTTTGCCGCCGGCAACCAAGTGCCGCTTAAATGAGTCACAACGCGCAGTACCGCTCCCAAGTCTGATAAATATCAGGTGAAACCACAGGCATGAATAACTGAGGAGACCTTCAGCAAGCATCAGTGTAAAGTGCACACACGACTACAGACACCAACCAAATGCCAAGAGTTTCAAAATGAAAATCCTGGTCATAAATAAATGTTTGGGGCATTAAGATTAAATATGACCTCAGTGACATGATTTAATGAGCTTTAATTAAAGTGCACCTGAAGGAAGTCCCCACAGTCAAGTTATTTATAGAATATCCGTGCTGCAAGAACTCCTCCGATAACATAGCTGAAGTGCTTCAAATATCTCAAGAGCTTTTTTTATCTTTTCAATGACAAAGAAGAGTGTTGTGACAGAGAGACTTGTTTTCTTTTTGCTTTTATTTCTCTTACGCTAAAATGTGTCATCTCTTCAAATTGCATTTAATTTCAGGCAACAACAAACTAAGTAAAAAGGTGAAGCGATTTCCAAATTATACCAAATGAGTCGTTTATAAAAACAAATATTTTCTTGGTTCCGTTTCAATAAATTTAAGCTGACAGGTTAGCTGGTGGCTCGGGTAAACATGGTTTTAAATGAGGTTTGAGATTCGATAAAGTTTCCGTTCACTTTCACAAAATTTTTAGAATTTATTGGACTGTTTGTAAGTTTTTCTTGGGTCTTCTCTACTCTGTCCACATGTGTATTTTGCACTAAGAAATAAAATTACCTTTATATAAAAATCCTCCTACGCAGCACTTTTCCTTCTGGGCTGTATGAACGTGAGCCAGAACCTATCTATGTGCCGCAAAATAAATACAGCAATTCACCACATAGATTCATTCATGTCTGCTGCAGCAAGAGAAAGTCCGATATTTACTGCCGCTATTAATCCTCACGTGTGCTAAAAAGAGGAAGATGTGCAGAGTGTTTGCAAACAGTAACTATTTATAGTCTCAGTCTGGCTTTAAATCAGCTTTGAGGTGGAAATTTTCACAAATTATGTTTTTTGTGTTTCGTGGCAACCATGTCTTTGAAGCAATTCAAAGACATGAATTGCTGCAACGTGATTTTAAAACAGAGTTCATCCCTCATTTGTTCGGGTCTTTCTTTTTTTGTGCCTATTCAGTGTTCGCACAGCCGTATGATGTGATGCTAAGCACAAAACTACTTAAAGAGAGCTTGGGAGATGGGATTTATAAGATAAACTTAAGTGCTTGAAACATAAAAGAGAGTTCTCGGTGAACATTAATTTTTCAAATCTCGGCTCTCCACATGGCAGAACATGCATCCACCCACTAATCCCCCCCCTCTGATGTTCACTCATCATTACAATCACATCTCAATCCCTACATTTTTTTGTCTAATTACAGGCGTCTTCTGCTCAGTAAGTGCAAGTGTTGCTGCAGCTATGGTAATGAATAAAAATATGTACACAGATCAGGTGAATCTGATAGAAAGACAGACGTGGAGAGAAGTGCAGTGAGAGCAGACTATGTCAGGGCAGGTAGAGAGAAAGTTTGAAGATTGACTGTCAAATTCAGAATTTTTGACAATGCGTCTGGAAAGTCCCCGTCTGCCTCGCGGCGCTCCTCTTAACCTTTTTCACTCCTTTTCTGGGTGTCTGCACGCATTATTGTTGATCGATGACATGATCTGAACTGGTGGCGGTTGTTCACTCCACAGCTTCATTTCAACTCTAAAGCACAGATTATGAGGGATGTTTGATGTAGGTGGTTTTGATGACTTAGATTTAGCATTTAGGCTTGCTTGTTTTTTTTTTTTTGCACACACAGAAAAAAACGAAACAGTCTAAGTTTTGTTGTGGCTTTATTTTAATGGACAGATGTAGAACAATAATTTGAAACTCCTCTTCAGCACACTAAAAGCAAAAAAACCACAGACCAGACAAAACAGCTGACAAATGACTTGAGGATCCAGAAATACGCAAGGCCGAATGGACAGCAACACGATTAACTAGTGTTTTAAATTATCTCTGAAAGCCCTGAATGAATGAAAGGAAACCAACCAGGTTTAATCAAGTCAACCACTTTTATGCCAAAAGGGATTATGATGGCAACAAATTTTTCATGCCTCAATTTGATCTCCTTTTGTGCATAATGCCGTCCACTGCTGGTTATTCGAAGATAATAATTTTTAGCGTTTGAAGAGCAGACAGCAGAGGTGGATTCGTACACTCCGTTCCTTTAACATCGGATCAGAGAGCCAGGAATAGAAACTCCCTGGAAAAGTCATTCAAGAACAGAAGAAGCCTCACATTCTTTCTTTCCCTCAGTCTGCACATCTTCCCTGCAGACATTTACCACCAATCAGTCATTGCTACCCTACAATCGCAAATACAAGCGTAAACATAGCAACAGGTCCTACAGCGGTGAGCTGAGGTCATGCCCAGGAGGCTTCAGTGGAGCAGTCCTCATTATGTGCGGATATGCAGGTAGGGTTCTGGTATCTGTGATAATTCATAAGAATTTCACAACAGAGATCTCAGGAGAGGTTTGTAATAGTGTCACCATCACTCAAACCTTTCTTTGTTTGAGTCACTGTTATTTAGCTTGTTTCTAAAATTTGGCCACATGCACATGCAGCCACATATCCACATAAAACGTGCAAGCAGTTATAGGGACTAAGATGATTGGCCTTTTTTTTCAATCAAAAATCTAATGTGTGACTGCTCCTTTGGGTATGGCAGCTTTCAATGGCAGCTTTCAGAGAAAATCAGATCTTTAAAGTGAATAATGGATTTTGTGACTGAAATAAGCTAATAAGTGAAGACTTTACTCATTAGAAGACACTGGTTAAAAAATGTATTACTAATAATTAAGAGTTACTAACTGGGAAAAAAATAAATCAACATCTCAATTTTAACCGATTAACTTTCTAAAGCTTTTGTTAGGATGAATTAAATAATTGTCACCAATAATATTACTGGTATACAAGGACTGAAATAAATACATAGATAAATAGTTGTGGTTGTTATAGAAAAAGACATTTTGATAATTCTATGCAAATATTGATTCTTAAAAAAAAAAAACATCCTCTACCAGTGTAACTCCTGACACTTTAATTAATCAGCAGAGCACGACCATTACTTCAAAGTTAGGTATTACTGTAGAGGCGATGAAAAACCTCCCATAGACGAGACCCTTTACTTCTGTTTCTCCAGCTACATTAAAGTAAAGCTGTTGCTGGTCCATTTAGCTGTGATGTGCACAATACTTGGATAACAGAGACGATGATTCAAAATGACTTAAATTGATGCATTCTTCTCTAGCAACTCCCCCTCTTTACTCCATCATTCCCAAACATCTTTCCCTCTCCAGCATCCACCATGCTCCTTTCCATCTGGCAGCGCCCACAAACATCCCATCCCGCACTGTTTACTTGAAAAATACCCTCCTTGTGAGCAGAGAAAGTCACTGATATAAATCCTGGCCCTAATCTTCCCATGTGGAAACACAACTCTGCCCTGCTGTTGCTTTTTGTAAACTACTTAAATGCTCTGTGATGTTATTGTTGCAGCTCGCTGCTTTTATTCTATAGTTTTGTCAACTGGACACATTCTCACCACATTCTTACATTTGTATGGCACACCTTTGAAGCACAAGGCTCCACCTTTATTTCCATTACACAGACAAACAGACGTTAAGGGTTAGAGTGAGATTTTAAAACTTTTTTTAGCCTTCTGGCATCCAAAATAAATAAATAACTATTATTTTTGCTAGAGAGCACCAATTGTTAAATAACTCGTTTTGTGGTGTTATATTTTCTTTTTCTGGAATTTAAATTAACATGAAATTTGATTTTAAAAGGTCATCTGAAGACTCCACTTTTTTACACCGTGGGAATTGTGGCAGACTCACACAGCCTTCTGGAAGCCTCACACCTCTCCGAGTCCGGCCAGGACCCCCTGGACAGAAACAGCTCAACAGCTGCATGACCGTCGTAGACATGACAACAAGCAGGATCCAGGTTACGGTCCAGCAGTTTCATGATGGTTATAAATACCTTCCCTTCTGTCCTTCAGATTCATTAAAGGTGTCTGGTTGGCGCCATTAGAAAAATGTGTAAACATGGGACTTTATGTTATGTTCCAATAAAGTCATCTACCTAGGCATATCTATGTGCATTTTAAAAATATGCAAAGAAATACAGTTCTCACTCTGAAGCTCACAATTTCTTACTTAAAATTAGTAAGAAAGTCCTCTCAAAATGTAAAACACTGAGAATAAAGAATTAAGGGTTAAACAGCTGAAAATTGGTGCTTAAGCTTAAGTTGCTAATTTCCTGGGTATGTAATCGAACTGTGACACAGAAACCTTTTCAGGCTTCCTCAGGCTGGGACACTGCTGACGCAAAGACAAATTAAAAACACAGCGAAGGTTGAACGAGACCGATGAACCACCTACACTTTGGAGGAGAACACGTTTGTGACCGTGTGTGTTGTGCTCTTTGTTTCTATGGTTACGACCCATCTCTCAACATTAGGAGACTCATTAAAAGATGGTGTGATGTAGGCGTGGCCGACATTTCTCATCCGTCCCAGCCCCCGTCAGCCCAAAAGCTTTCATCTGGAGTGAATTAGGGACATTAGCACTTTATCTCAACGCCTTCCCACACGTCTTTCACCGTCTTTCCCGCTCCACGTTCCTGTTTCATTCCTTTCTCGCATAACAATACCCACTTCATTGTAACATCAACAGACTTTTGCATTCTTAAAATACAAAAAAAAAAAGAAAAGAAAAAAAAAGAAATAATTTTGCTAAGAATACTATCACACTTAAACTTTCTTGTTCAACTTAAAACAGGTGACTCGGGTTCAGGCCCACAGATCAGCACGCAGACTTGTGCTTTTAAAAGAGGGCTGGCCAAATCCACTCTGATCTGTCTAAAAATACAAAATGTACAATTTAACGGAGGAAAAAAAAATGATTGATTAAAATTCTGCTTTCTAAAGCTCATTCTGCTCACATAGAGACAAACTTACGAAACATTCACATGTGACCTGAACGTTTCTGTGCTGTGTGGAGGAAGTGCAACAGGCCTGTAAATACAAGAATATTTGCACAAAGGCTAAAATTAGCTCAGAGTGTATAAACAGACAGACACACACAGCCGGTAATCCACGTTAATACCAGTCATCAGTCTTAACATAATGTTGTGGAGCTTGGGCAGAGATGGAAATTTAATCTCTGTCATTTATCTCTATTATAATGGCTTCAGATAGCCTACAGGTTTGACACTGCTCTGACACAACATTGTTAACTCTTAAAGTTACAGTCCAGCCACAGAATCAAGTCAGAAGACAACATTGCAGAGACACAAACAAGTATTTGATGCACATAGATTCAAAAGAAAAACCTCCAAATGGTTGTACCGAATTATTTCCAAATTGCTGCCGCGTGTTTTATGAGTTTGATTTTAGACATTTCATCTGCTTGTTATTTCAAGCCGTTTATACGGTAATTGCCAAACTATCTGAAGTCAATCATTCCATAGAGAGAATTTTTACAAGTGGAAAACATTTGAGATGGTTGTCAGGCTTCCCAGGAGTGGACATCCCAGCAAATATCAGATCAAAGGATGTTAGCAACAACCCAAAAGTTCAACTTTAGCTTCAAAGGGTCTCAGTTAGCATGTAAAATGTTAAAACTCATAGCAGCATGATTTTGAAAGTAAGTACGGCTTGCTTAGAAGGGTTGACAAAGTTGGCATCTTTTATCAAAACTAGTAACATGGCAGCACAACATAGGACTGCAACACTGGAACAATGTCTGTTAAACAGGTAATGGCAAAGTGGAGGTGTTTGGCAATAACAAACGACATCATGTCTGAGGAACGGTAAACTCAAGACATCCACAGATATATCATGCAAACTGCCTAGGACAGTGGTGTAGGGGTTATGATTTGATTTGATTTTTGTAGTGACAGAACCAGAGCACTCGGCAGTAAGAATATCAGCAAACTCCTCTGTATACCAACGTATACATGAGTCAAATGTGAGACCACCTGTTCAACAGCTGCAGTCTTAAGACAGATGTGCAGACATTAATGTCTGCAGGAGTGAAGAAGCACACTCTAAAGCGTGACCAAAATGTATCCACCATAATATGTGAAACCGTCCTAAACAGGCAGATAAGGATTAACAAGTTATTGTTGTTGAAGGTTTCTTCTACAAGCTACTGAATGGAGTGTAGCTGCAGTGATTATTTGGAAAAAAGAGAGAAAATACATATGTTTAGTCTAATTTTATAAAATAGTGATTATGGTGACAAATTTTCCTCTATTTGACCACCTGAAATTTGAGTTTTATACAAACGTTATGCAAAAGAGTTTGGTGGGAACACCAGTCGTTTGAAACGCTGCAATTTGTATCAATTCTCTTGTGACAATTTGCTACAATTATTCTGAATGATGCTTCTTCATTCTTCTGTTCTTATTAATATGCTTCAATAGTCCAACAAAAGCCATTTCTTTTCATTCTGCTACTCATGCTGTATTTTTCTTTAATCCAATGCAATTATTGTAGAAAGCAAACAGGTTGGTGCTGTACTTTGTCTTTGCTGACATTCAACTGGCTTAAACATAATCTTTTCCGAAACCACTGCCCTATTACTCATGCATTATTACCCCAACAGTGGACACTTCCCTGTGTGTAGCCCTCTGTTGGTCACATGGCCTTAAATGCCATCAGCATATCATCAGCAGAAACTCATGATTCACGGTTTTACAAATCCACGTGGAGACGCATGCACACACAAAGGCACATGCAAAAACACAAAGACGGCTTAGGAGAAGACAATTGCCTGAGTTCAAGTCCAGCCCAGCTCCGCCTGCCTCGCTCACCAGAGCGGGAACACAGGAGCAGGGGTCGGCATGCCGGGGCGGACTGTTGCTGAGAAGCTGGTCTTTGAAGGAGGCCTGTGGTAAGGAAGGCTTTTCGGGAAGGGGAAGTGCTCTGCTTGAAGTTTTGGATATCAGTGGAAAGCCTTTCTTTGCTATGCATGGCAGCAGATTCCTTTATCCTGCAGTGCTTTTCCAATATCAGCGGAAGGACGGTGTCAAAAGAAACATGTAGCAGGATTATTTTCAGGAAAGGACAGGGGGAAACAACCACAATGCAATCCCCAAAAGAGAACATGAGGAGATGGTTGCCTCGGTTTGAAATTTGGAAGTATTTCACTTTATTGCAAAACTGCCACACAATTAGGTGGCTATAAGAGTGCTGCCCCTGAAGTGGAAAATGATAAGCCAACATGAGCACATGTAGGAAGAAAGTCTGCTGACCCAAACTATCCCACGATCCACCAGCAACCTGGCGAAACCACAAACTCAACCTCTGGCTATCCAGCTGCTTGCTAAAGTACATAACTCGATTATTTTCACAGAAACTCCAGCAGGGAGGACCCTGGGATGTACTCTCAAGTTACAGTTCAAACTAATATGCATTCCTTCAGTAAAAGGTCTGACAACGCTTAGTCCAGTCAAAAATGGAAAAAAAAACAAGAAACCTGTACTCGAGTACATAAAAATTATACTAGGATCTGGTGAACACAGTTAACCAAAATGACTGTACTGTCAAAAGATCTAGTCGCATAGAGGTTTCTTAGCAATAGTGGGTTTGATTTTGTTTTCCAATATCAGAACCTAACAATGTCAAGGCATACTTCAGCTAAACAAAATATTCAAGAATTGCCCTTAGAAATATATTTTCTGCTCATTTAAAATAATGTTCATATATATTTTTTTTCATATTTTTTACTGACATTGCAAAATATATTAAAAAAAAAATTATCAACTATTATAAATTGCAACAATAGTCCTATGACCACAAAGTTTGGCTTTTTTTTAACAATTATAGAACTACATGCTATATGCCACTGGGGTTGTGAAAATAAATATTTCACATTTGTTTCAGTTTGGGACTGGACAGTAGCACTGCTGTCAGTACTGTTCCTTTGCAGCAAGTAGAACTTTGATGCAAATCCCAGCCTAGACTCTTCCTGCATGGAGTCTGCATGTTATTCCTTTACAAGTGTGGATTCTGTCTGTGTGCTCCCACTCCTGCAGTCCCAAAAATATAGCATGTTAGATATATATGTCTCCCTAAATTGCCCTTAGGATTGGGTGGATGGGTGTGTCTCAAAATATAAATTGAAAAACACTGAAAAACAATATTTTATCAAAACTCCACGAGACCAATCTTTCCAGGCTGTTGCACTCAGGCAGTGGAATACACTGCCAAACCCTGTGTATAGTTTGTACTTAAAATACTTTTAAAAACTGGACTGTGGATACTTTCACAAAGCAACTGATGACAATTTGATTCTAAGAGGCTTTTAGTTCAACTTGGGCTATTATGATATCCATTTATAATTTCATTTTGTTTGCTTTCTGTATTGTACATGATTGTGATTTCATTGACTCAAAAAGTCAACAGGAGCAAACAGCAATTAAGACGAAAATCTCACGAGTATTATTTTTATGACTGTTATCTCACACACTAATGGTTCAGGAACGCTGATGCAATGTGGTTCGTTTACAGCTATGGAAGTAGAAAGGGACTGAACAGCAATGGAAAGACACAAGCGCTACTTCATTTAAAAAGTTTGCCAGTGTTAAAAGAGGCCTTTCTTTAACAAAGTATTGCATGAAGAGGGATAACCATCCATGACTGTCCGTTAAAAATCTGTTTCGTAATTTAAAAGTCCTTTGATAAAGTGATTCCAACAAGTTTCAACCGGTTCATGCAAATGCAAGTCCACTCTCATATCTGGTGTCCGGTCTTGATTATGTTTTCACAGAGTTCTCTGTCCTCACCTCTACACTGCTCTTCTGCCCAAGCAGCCAAAATTACAACAACCCTCAACTCTTAAACCCTCCGCTTTCCCGGTAAGGCTGACCGCAACCTGTCCAGCCTGGGTCACCTTACCCGTTTACTGCATGGGAGTGGGTACAGTGCTGCTGCACACAGAGAGCCATTCAAGGCCTCGCATATGAAATCTCTTCCGTTGTAGAGATGCTTTACACTTTTTCTGCATATTCATCACTAAGTGTTCACGTCCTGTCTGGTTGAGACTGAAGGAAAACAAGGCACAGAGACAGTTTTCATACGTTCTCAGAGTGTTTCTGTGATGGAATCACAGAAACCAAACAAGGGTCAGAACGAAACCTTTAGAAGTGGCTGGCTGAATTAAAAAAATAAAAAAATCTACACACATATCAGAATTGTTTAATGTAAAATGCTCTATCAGACATGGTAGTCATGCCTTTTTTCCTTTCAGGTGAAGAGTTGTTGTTGAAATTCATAAAGAAAGAATAAAATAATATGTTCTTCCCCTGAAAATGACAGTTGAGGGATTCTGCAGAGACCTGCCAGTCACGTAGCTGTCATGGACCATCTCCCAATCTGGCAGCAAGTATCAACAGACGCTCACATAGAGAAATGAGAGCTAGTATTGTGTCTGTGACTATCTCCTTAGTGCGGTTACACATGTAAGCAAACAACAACATACCACAGTGACACCGCTGGTGCTCTGCCAAGTCTGTGCTGGCAGCCACTCCTGTCAGTTAATCACGGGCTCATTGAGGTTGATGGTTTTTACAGTGTTTCTGTTCTGTTTTCTGAGTGTGTAAAAGCTCTGTGATTGTCTGAATAGGTCTTGGTGCAGTGTGTTTAATCAGTCGACATGTACAGTCGCTGACGGCATCAGCTCTTTCAACAATGTCCTTCGGGATGGGATTATCGTCTAAGTTATGACAGGATTTTTAAATGTCTTTGCAGATACAACAATCACACCTCAAGGTGGAGGCTTTACATAGGCTGTTTGAGAAGATATGATACAGTAATGGCCAGAAAATGGACAGAAAATAATTGCCGTCGGGTCTCAAATTTAGGTAAAATAATGTAAAAGTGAAGGAAAATGTAATCCTATAAACAGAATTATTTTGTAGAATTTATTTTGTATTTTGTAACAAATACATAAATATATTTATGTATATGTTTTCCTACAATTTATCTAAACTACTCCAGTTTGGCTCATTCTTTTTTCAAAGTTCAAAAATGCATTGTTTTTTGACAACAAAAAAATAAGATGGGGAAAAAAAAAATCTTCCCATCATGTATAGAAATTATTGAACTCAAACCAATTAGTTTGAATATTATCCTCCAATGCACTTTGAATTGCCTTGCTGCTGAAAATGTGCTACATAAATACAATTAACTTACCTTACCTTTCCTCACCTCACCTCTGTTTGGGAGACGTGCTTACACAATATACTTCTAACTTCAAACACAGTGTTTGGACCCTATTTCAAAAACACCTTGTTTTCATCATGGGCTTGAACAACATAGAACGCCTATTCCAGTAGCCTAATGCTGACCTGCCTTATAAATTCCTGCCAGAACGCTAAGTTGTGCCTAGGAATTAAGATAATGTTCTTTATTTTCTTTTCCCCCTTCAAGACGCAGCATAACTTTCCCTTTACACAAGTTCCCGAGACTTCCTCATTTTCTTATAATTATGAATGAAAACTAGAGCCATCAAACATCTCATATTTATGCTGGCAAAGATGAACCACTACCTCCAATAAATCATGATGACTGAATATAAGTGTCTTCAAGGTGTCATTCTGTTGAAAAGTGTTTATGTTTCTATTTAAGCCTGCATGTGTATTTTTTATTCTCTATGGTTTGGTCAAAGTCGCCAATAAATTTAAAATTCTGAACCTAATTTGTATCTTTAGATATTATTATTGCAGTTTATTGCTGCATAATCATTTCTTCCTGGAACAAACACCGTCAAACATGTATATGACGTACATGCCCATGAACTGTTTTTATTGTTTTAATACTAAAAATTAGAATTTTAAATATTTGACATGTTCGCAATTATTTGTTTCAAAGTGAGGCTTCCTAAAATAAACATAACACACGTCCAATTATGTTGTTACTTCTACTTCAAAGCCAGCCAGGAAGTTATAATAGAGTGTAAATTGGCATAATGCATTTAACAGACACCTAAATGTTAAATGTTTATTTTGTGTCAACAGTTCTGATGATAAACCGTTAAACTTTGTGACGGAGGGTATAATTCCTGGGATATTTATATGGTGTGGCTTTGCACATATGATAAGACTTCCCAGAAACACCCATTTCTGTTTACAACCTACAAAAGCAATAAAGAAATTCTTCAGTTGGCTTCCAAAGCCACATTTGTGTTTTTTCAACCCCTGAGAAACATTTAAGTGATCAACTAGTATTTCTAGATACATCTCTCCTTTTATTGTAAAGACTAAGGTTGTCTCAGAACCAAACTAAGACAGTATAAACATGAAACTGATGGCTCATTTCTAAAGGTTTTAACACTAGTAATTTTAAATTAAACCAAATACAGAACTATCTGCAGTAAGATCCATTAATCTGTAGAATAAGGAGCAGTAGTGCTGAGTCTTCTTGTGTGGTTTTGGTGGGGCATATTTTCTTACTTAACCCACCCGTCAAAGCCAATAAGTGAGAGAAGAACCGAGTATAACCGCGAAGACTGCACTGCAGTTACCTATAGCCGCTCCATGTAACAGCATGTGAGTGTTCCTGTAGATCTCCCCAAGGGCAGTGAGGTGGTGACTGACACTCTAGTAATGCCTTCATGTCTCCTAAACCTAAGCAGGGTCTATATATGCACACTGAATGAAGACATGTCAAAGAGGAGCAGAGAAAGAGAGAAACATCTGGCCCCGAGATGTTCCCCCCGGCTCCCCGTCCGAGGGCTCAGCTTCCAAAACGATACAAGTTACAACACAATCCACGGAAACAAAAGACGGAGAGCCAGACCTCTCTGAACTGGCAGGCATCGGCAGCTGTGGAGGCTCACGCCGAGGATGGACCTCACAAATGCTTTGACATTCCCAGCTCTGATCACAATTGCTTTCTTCAAATGACTACATTTTCCTGGACATCATGTAACTTGGCAAAAACAAAGTACCCATTTCCAACCTTTTTTTTGTTTTGAATCAGACACTAAAACATACTAGATGCAATTATATACCACTTATTAATATCCTAAAGGCTAAGAATGTTTTTTTTAAACCTTTAAAAACGTATTTAAAGATATACTATTAAATATGTAAAAACCTATATTTATGGTAAACAGAAAACAAAAGCAGTAAACAGAAAAAAAAAGTAATTTACTGTAACAGAGTTCATTATCTCAAACAAATACCCCCAACAAAATGAAAAGAAATTGTTAATGGTTGGGTGAAAAAACATTTTTCAGTCTTAAGTTTTTCAATTTGAAATTTGGGATTTTTTTTTTTTTATTAGTCACTTTCTTGCACATCTAACTATTAGTCTTTGCATGGTTGTGACATTTGATCAAAATGTGATTAAATGTCAAATTTACTATAACTAGCTAGTCAAAAATATTAGGAAAAATGTTTAAATTACCTTAAAAAAATTAAGATATAGCCAATATATTTGTAATTATTGTCTGTTATTATAAAATGACGAGGATTTAACCTCCACAAGTGATTCCCCCATATATAATTAATTCCATCAATGTACCATACCATAGGCAAGGTAAAATGTCAAGTCTCAACATTTTTTAATTAGCTAAGCTGCATATCATACATTTATAATCTTTCTACTTTGCTCTTTAACCACGCCCCAGCTGATTAAAATCCAAAACTTTGCCGTTAATAGACACAGTTGTCATGTTAGTTGACTTGGAACAGCATACTTAAATGTCATTAAAATGCAATTCGAGGTCAGAATTGTGGCTTTTATACAACCAATAAACAGTTAACTGAATTAAATTTACGTGCAAACAAAATGTCTCAACATGCTGAGCTAGCTCTCTTTCGAATACACATACATTTTACACGAGTGTTCGATGGCAGAGAATCAACTGGCAAGGGGGGAATTTGGTTTTATTGAAGTTCCACAGTTTATAGCCCTGCTGCCCGGAGCACGACACTTTAATTTGAGAATAATAAGATCAGCACAACATGTTGGTTTTGCTGCACCAGGCGAGACACTTTTATTACAACAGGCATCACTTGGAGAATATTATTGTAAACTATTTGCTGTGGTGGTCTGGGCTGACCACACATCTATAAACAGTCCGAGCTGAGATTGCTAGCTCAGCTTCATACCAAAGCTGATATAACCACATAGTGGCACTGGGATGCTGGAAAGATTTATCATGGGAACATTTAAATTTCCAGGTGGTTGAATCGAAATGACTACCCTCCTCAGAGGGAAAGCGTGATCCCTGCAATGGCCAGTTCTTTTGTTTTCTTCCTCATTATGTGTGCAATTAAATGAAAGGATGGTCAAAGTGCTGGAAATGTCAGAGGGCTCAAACCCTTTGCTACATTGTGACAAAGTTCAAAGACGTCAAAAAAAAAAAAAAAAGGAAAACAGATGTTACGCAGAGAGACCGAAAAATGCAACCTCCACAAGTTCTCACACAAAAATAAAACATGGAGAGGTCCACTCCTCCCTGTGCTATTTCATGTTCAGTTCTGAGTACTCTGATTACATGTGTGTGTGTGTGTGTGTGTGTGTGTGTGTGTGTGTGTGTGTATGCTGTTGCGTAAAAGAGACAGCGTGAAGAGAGCAAAGAAAAGTAAAGAAAACATCGGAGTGTTTTCTTTGGAGTTTGCTCACACTGAACGCAAAAGGAGGAGAACAAGTGATCCTGACTAATCACGTTCAGTTTTCTGCTAGATGCCACCAATCGCCAACTCACGAACCCACCTCTCTTCGAATTGACCGTCTTTAGGACACACGGCATATCAGATCTATCTCAGGGTCACTTACTGCAGTTTGAGCATGTCTGTGACGAGCCATCTGCAAAGTGGGCACTTTCCACAGCCGTTTACACGCTTCAGAAGGGGCCTGCCATGGTTTCTTTGTAAAGAAAACAGCTGTGGGGTATTTTTGAACTAAATGGTTTTCTGCACATGCCTGACTCAGCTGTACTGTCTTGTATTCTGCCACATTCAAAATATAAAGCTGAACTGAGTGATAAACTGATGAACTAACTAAACTGCCTGAAAATCAATTGGTATTAATTACTTAGCAATTACTTATTAAGACCAATAGTATTAATGATACAATACCAATTATATTAATAATACAATTGGTATTACTTATTGTAAAATATGGGTATCAATCCCACATTTTATACAAAATATGGGAAGTAACATCCTGAAATGTGAAAATTTGTGGAGGTTCAGCAAACCTCATTATCCTATATCACATTATGCTTTGAAAACTGTGTTCTAATAACATACTCTTCATCTTTGAACAATATAGTATATTATTACATTATACCCATCGACTATGTTATAATAAAGCTATTAAAGTTCTTTCAATATTGATATGGTAGTCACCTGAAAACCTATTGTACAAATATTGTGTGTGTAAAAACCTGACATTTTATTGTTGAAACATAATCTATGTTTTCCTTGTACCATTAAGTTGACGACAGTGCAGATCAGCGACTGAGAAAATGTTTTGTCTATTAGAACTGATTATGTTTTAACATATTTCAACACAAAAACGCCTTAGTGCATCTACCACTGGGTTTAACAAGCTTTCTGGGTGGAACCCTGAGCTTGAACACCTTATCACTGATATGCATACTTCACTTATCAACATCTGTCACTATCACCATCAAGATAACCTCGAGATAATTTAATTAATTGCAGCACTGTTGGCTTACTTTTTTCCAATAACGATGAGGAAACCACGTTGCACTAAACCAAAAACAATTACAGGAATCTGTCTGTGTAATAAGCTCGTACGGTGCCAAGAGGTTCCAGGCTTTAAGTAAACAGTTGGAGGTCGGAGGCCTCCTGACAGTTCAGTACTCATCTGCCTCAGCCTGTCCGTCCATCAGAATAACTTGCCCCACCAGACGCCAGCGCAAATGATCGATGGTTCTGTGGAAAACCGAAAACCCCTCTTTCACAGTGACAGAATCAGCCACCATAAATAACAGAGACAAGCTCATTTATCTCAGTTTGCGATTAGATTCTCACAGTGCCAGAGATGTTTCTTGTCAGTCCTGATGATACCAACGTTAATGATGACAATGGGGAGATTTTATGATCCAACCAGTCATTCTACAGCATCCCCGGAGGCTAAGGGTAACAGACAGATTTCAGGAGGACTAGCACACCTGTTCCACCTTTTGTGAGGACACGCGAAGCACTCAATGTGTGAATTAATGACTCTGCTTGGAAACGAGCACTCAAGTTTTCAAAGGCAATTAAAAGACAATTGTGAGTTTTTAACAGTCATTTAGAAGTAAAAGAAAAAAGAAAACATCTTAATTGTCCCACCTGAATAAACAAATAACATGTCTTAGAGCTCTGAAATATCCTGACAAGTTAAACGAAAGAACCTCTATATTTTCCACTGAAGCAGAGCTGGAAAAATTGAGGAGAAAGAAGCCAAGGCAGGAAGGCCGAAGGAAACAATGAACACGTGCTGAGAGTTTGATTAATGATCTTTTTGCCATTTGCCACTCATATGTCTGGCAAGAGTACACTGCTGGACCAAAGGCACCGGCAGCATCTGTGTGTGGCCAAACACTCACCTTATGACAGAGAAAGAGAGAGAGAAAAAAAATTTGGTATATATATATATGTTTTTTTATTATTATTATTATTATTTATTTATATCAAGCCAATTCCATAAACTTCTGGCACTAAAAAAAAGGTCTAAATATGAGAAAAATAATATTTTCAAATATACATTTGCACAATATTTGATGGTTAAAAACTGAGTTAAGAACATGTTAATTCCGGAGAATCTTACTATCACAGTAAATACGCTGACCATTAACTGAAATTAAATAGGTGTTCTGACCTTTATTTTTATTTATCTTGCATTATCCATAATTGTCAGGGTAATCACAGATTCATGTAAATCAACAAAATGTGAATGTCGTTGAGCCGCAGCGCTCTAAGCATATTGCACCTGAAGATCCTGCTCTCTCTGAGAATAAAAGTTTGTTTGTTTGGTTGACAAGAGACAAGGGTAGGAGCGGCTCATAAAAAACATGACAGCCTGATTTAAAACTTTAATGAATACACACAGGTAAAAACAGCACTCTGCACACACACACTGATAAGAAATTCCAAACTACTTTTATTAAATGAGAGGCTAAAACAATTACAAATATAAAGATTAGAATCTAATGTCATAACTCATCTACCCATTAAACTCTCATCTCTGTCCTCATCGCAAACATCGCCTCTGCTCTATGGTTGTTTTGCTTCCAGGATCATCATTCCACAGCATTCAAATGAGTGAGATCATAGCTCATTACATCAAGATTTTGCAAGTTGCTTGCAACCCTTAAATTACCCAACAGACAAGCTCTTAAGCATGGACCAACATGTAGACACCACAAACACTTTCGACTGAAGTCAGAAATACAAACTGCCTCTTGACACAAAATGTCTTCAATAGGGAATTTAGAGCTTGTTAGATAACAAGAACAACCTCACTTAGAGTATCACCTGTTAACATAATTGTCCTTTTTTTAAAAAAAAATCAGTTAGGAACAGTAAAGCTTTGAATCTAACCGAGGGTCTGTCTGGGTTAGAAAACCACCAAACGTGATGGCTGAATTGCCCCAACACGCCATCGGCAGGGGAAGTGTGTGTGTGTGTGTGTATCATCTGTGAGGGTGTGAGCATTCAGCAGAGAGGGCAGCAGCAGTCAGGACTTGTGTTCACAGATTAACAACAATGTTTACTGTGAGTAATGAGCTTATGTCACTTATGGAGGGATTGAGCGAGGCTGCGTCTTCTCGCTGTCTGTCAGGGCCGATATGGGTGTTTGGTAATATGGTGTAATTAAGAGTCTGCAACCGAAGACAAGAGACTGATTTCTCTCAGTGAAACCATAATAATGAGTGGGTGCTGCCTGACTGTCACTACCGAGACAAACTAGTACAAACACCATATACAAAGGCAATGCGTCTTGACAAAGCTTTTGTTTGTGAGCATAAAGTTGCTAAGTCTGTTACTGAAATCCTTTGGTACACAAAATAAAGCTTAAAGTCAACTGAGCTGAGTATGTTTGTGCTCTTTGTGTAAACCAGAACGGCACCAACTTTACACAAGTACTTCTATCACAGGTGTACCTATGCACTGATACAAACCGATCTTATCTGATATTGATACTATATTAGCACAGGTGTGGCTGATACAGAATGTCATCACAGGTAGGTGTTTGGCTCAAATCTATGTTATGGAGCCTTTCTGTGTGGAGTTTGCATGAACGTTCTGTGAATGCTTCCCTCAAAGTACTTTGGTGTCCACACATAGTCCAGAAATATCAAAGTTAAGATAGCTGGTGACTTTAAAGTCCCACATTTAAATCCAGTTTCATTAAAACTGTCTATTTTGGTCCTGTGATGAGCAGTCGACTTCTCCAAGATGTTTCCCGTCTCTCAAATACTGACTGAGGTTTAACCCTTTATGTAGACGTGCATTTATGAATGTACCCACAGTGGATGGAAAAAGAGCTGATGGTAAAAAGAGACACATTTACTCAGTCACACTCACAAATGCACACAGTTATACACGGATTTGTATATTGTTAAGCATTTTTTGTAAGGTTCCTTGCCCAGGGAAACATCAACATGCGGCAGGAGGAAGCTGAAATTAAGCCTAAACTTTCAGACTACTCTTCCCATAGAGCCACAGTCACCCAGTTTTTTGTTGTTTTTTTTTCTTTTTTTGGTGGCTATAGTGTTAGCAAAAGTAAATCGTCTTCCTTCAGAGAAAAGGATGGTAACAAATGAACTGAAAATTTTGTGATGTGTATCATCACTGTTTTTGTTGTTTATTCTCATAAAAAACAAAATCTTTTGTTTTTGCTTTTACAAAAGCATGACAAATGATACCTAAAAGCAATAATGTTTACAATATAGCAACTGCAATGGACTGTTTGAATGCAATATTGCATAAAATATGGATGGATGTCATATTTTAAGACTCATCCATACCACTCTGCATGTCAAAAATGTATTTACCCAATTGGATGGCCTCCAACTGTCCACGATGTTCAAGTCTTATATATATTTTTAGTGTTTGAGATGCTATGGCTGGCAGTAATTTTAAGGAAATAAATGTTATGGCAAAAAAGGAAAAGAAATGTAAATTAATCTATAATATAAGTTTCAACAACTGTGTTGTAATTGCAAGTTTTCCTGATATCATGCAGCCCTAAATCAACCAACAGACACCAATAGAATTGTCTGTTAATTTTACTATATTACAAATGTCATGTAAAAATCATAACACGTAGTATTATGCCTTATTGTTTTGTTCAATGTAGTTTTTTTACTTAAACATAGAGCATTATTTGTTTTGGCATAATAACAATCTCCCTTATGTAACTACATATTTAGACAATTGCTTGGAGATTTGATAAAGATCTGAGGCCATCAAATCTGAGACTCCTTGTGTAATTATCCCGAAGAAAAACAACATACAGCAATATGTTCTCTCATGGCAAATCACTTAGAATTAACTGAAGAAGATTCCAAAAGAAAACACACAACATCAACGGCTTCTGATAAATTATTAAAGAAGATCATATGTGGATCTTCAAGGTCGATTACTGCCTAATGTTTCCCTCGAGGACATAGCAACAAGCACAGCAAGATTGATGAGCTTAATAAATATTTAGTGTAATTCCTGGTTACAGACTTCTCACCTCAGTGCTCAACTCACACAAACCAAACTTATCAACACAAACTATTCCAGCTTTGTGCGTGTTAATTGTTGTAAGCCTCGTAACAACAAACACGCCGAGGGCCACTGTCAATCACTCACCATGTAGATAAAAATTTTAGTAAATAACTGAGCACAAAATCCAGATAAAAAGGATAAAGTACATGATGTAAAAGCATGAGTTCATTTTTCAACCAGAATATTTGGTTAACTCTGTTTACACTTTAGATGTCTCAGTATTTCATTTTTGACTAATTTCAATTCAATTTAACAATTTAACAATAACTGACATTTACCCTCTCAGTAGATGTGTGTGAAGAAGTGACCAGTTGGCTCTGTAGTGATTTTCAAAAAAAAAAAAATCTGTTATGAAAAAAATAAATAAAATAAAAACAACTTTTACAAATCTAAGACTTTGTATCAACAACTAAATCTTTAGATAGAACTTCAATTCTAGATAATTATGTTTTACATCTGTAAGAACCTATAACTTCATGTATTTTAGCCAAGAAGGTGAAAATGCAAGAAATAGAGCACAATTTTATCTTTGCCATCCATCTATTGCTGAAGTTGTAGTATAAAATTAAAAATGAGAAACGTGTAGTATAATAAAAAGTTAAGAACAGCAAAAAGGAGAAGATATATCAAAGGTAGCATTATTTTGTAAACTGCTGTCTTTGCCATTTCCCATCACATTTATCTTCCCTGTATATATATATTTTTTTATTTTACGATCATAATTAAAGGCAATGAAAGGAAAATATCTCTTTGGATATTTAACATGTTGGTGTTACTCACAATAGTCCTCCATCAAAACAAGTATTTTCCTTTCCTTTATGATTTTATTGATGACATTTCAAAAATGAAAATAATTCATTGAAGTAACTGTGATGCCAGAGGAGCACATTAGAGAACATTTCATTCTCACACATTTGTTTTATTGCTGATAAAAGCCATGACTCAAAGCCACAAAAGGAGCTGGAGTGGCTCACTAGTGCCATCTATAAATCAACAAAGTGAAACTGCATCTGCAGTTTATTTTGGCTTCGATGTAGGAGACAACTCGAAGGAAGACAGCTGAAGTGGAATATTTGGGGTTTGATTTAAGACACAGATGCAATCACATATAGCTTTGTGATACTATTTATTGACTCCTTATATTTAGTTAACAGACCTCAGAAAACTCCCTCTCCGTTCTTCCTGTTTCCCTTTATCTTTTCTCCCACTACATCTTTCCATGTGTTACAACATCTAAAAGAAAAAACAGAAAAAAGGTCTGACTCATGAGTGGAGCAACATATCTGACCCACAAAACAACTGCATAGCATTCCCTAAGCAGACCTATTTCTTTTGGCACATTCGACTATTCCCCAAAAGCCAAGTTCACTCTCAAGTCCATCGAGGCCGAAGAGGCTTTCTTTTATGTAGGTCTAACCCATTAAAATTAGAGACTGGGCACAGGCTTCCAGACACTTGCGCAGCAAATTATTTTCCAAATGAATCCTATTGTATTCAATTCCATCCCACTAAATTCCATTCAGTTCAGTGCAGTTCTATTTATTTCCACCGTATCCTATTCAGTTAACTTCTGCTTCATTATTTTCCAGTTAACACAACTGTAGTCAACTTAATTCTATTCAGTTCAATTCATTTCCATTGTTCCCGATTCTAGTCTACCCAGTTACATTCAATCATCTTCCGTCAATTCACTCCTAATCAGTTCCACTACATTCAATTTCACTTAATTCAATGATTTTCTACTCAGTTAAATTCAACTACCGCCTACTAAATTACATCCCATTCAGTTGCATTCAGCTCAGTTCAGTTCAGCTCAACTCAATTCAGTCCCATTTCTTTTCCATTCTGTGTTCCTCATGTTCAAGAAAAACCGGCAGGTTGTAATGCAAACAGGCCAACAAACATATCGACAGCGAACAAACAGGCCAGACTTTATTGGGAAACTGGGTGTTAAATCTTGTGTGTTTCTCTGACACGGAAGCCTCTTCAAACCCTGATAGGGGAAAGTCCAAACAGTAACCAAGAGAAAGAATTCTCCATATAGATAATGGGATGATAGTAATCCACTTTAAGTAGTTATTCACATCCAGTTGGATACAGAAGATAAGAAGTCTGTCTCCTTGGTTTGATCAGTTCTTTGTCTTCAAAACTCACCAAACATAAGACCCTAAAAACTTGCACCCAAGTCTCTAACATTGCCCATTCAGTTCTGAACTCTTAAAAATTTAAGGTGTCTTTTTTTTTTTCGTGTTCTCATTCCCATTCCCTGAGCAAACCTATTTATTTTGGCATAATATACATATTCCCTAAAAGCCGAGTGGCCCTCAGTTGTGTCACTTTGTTTGTGTGTTAATAATTCAGACAGTCTCCTGTTGTGTCTGCTGTGACAGCTGCAGGTGGGAAAAAATTGTGTGTAGACGGCAACAAGGGTTTTGTTCGTGCCCTTCCTGTGAAGCGCATCACTTGGACAGCACAAAAGGATTGCTCTGAACCTTCAGATGCACAACACATTAGCAAGAGCACTTCCCCATTTAAGAATGTTCCTCATGCATATTTCAGGAGTGCAATTACCAGAATACTTTGTTCTCAAACATAAATTCATCATCTGTTGTTGTGACTGTTGTTTTCTTTTGTCTTACCTCATCTGAGCATTTTGTTTAAAGAGAAACATTTCCTTTCATTACACCTATGTCATTAAGTGTAAGCCTCCTGTCCAACACCCTCAAACTCAGTGCTGTTTAGTCTGAAGTATTTTTTACCTTTAACTTTCAGCACTCTGTTGTATTCTTACCACAGCATGATGGGTATACTGAGCTTAGACCAACTAGATATTTCCAACAAATTTCCTTTAAGATTTTGGTACATAATTGCTGCAGATTTGTTGATAAATCCATGATGCCAATCTTCTGTTCCAGCATATCCTAACGGTGGTATTTTGGGTTGACATTTAGTAACATTGGAGTATGGTGAATTCACAGTACTGTTTTTTATCTGATTGAATAAAGGTTTAATAAAAACATTTTATAAAACAACATTAAAAAAAATGTTAAACTAGTTCCAGACGATTTGAACCTGGGCCACAGTGCATTATCCGGCTGGAAGAAGCCATCAGAAATGGAAAGGCACACCTAATTGTACAATAAATAACAGGATTTGAATCTGACTGTGTGATTATATTGTTTCTATAAAACAGGAGCTTATAATTGGACATTACTCTCTTGTAAAATCTTTTAAATGAGTAGTTTGCATGATGAAAATAACCCAAATTAATTTGAGACGGGATTTTAAGAATCCCATCTCAATGGTAGTTTCCATTGCATGGTTTGCAATATTCTGAAGGAATAAATGTTCTTCTTGGAAATGATTATTCTTTTTAATGTGAAACAAACACTGGCCAGAGTAAGTAGTTGAATTCATAGTAGACTGTCAAATAGTAAGCCTGTCTCTCATGTAGGTATAAATATACATAGATTTCCGAACTGGGAATCACTCCCAAGCACAAAGATCAGACTTCTTTCCAGAGTAAAGGAAAAAGTACAAAAGGCCTTTCTGTTGTAGTTGGAGGATACTACAGCTGGTTGTCTCTCATGTACTCCACAGTTGGTTCAACTATTCCCTGTCCACCTCCACCCATGCAAAATTAGAAAACAACTTCAATTCTGTTGCTGATAATGACCCTCTTTAGCGGAAACCAGCACCCACACATCCTACGTCAAAGCAGAAAAGAGGCTTAAGCTAAAAGGAATCAGGAAGGATTCCCCGTAAGGCAGAGCACTGGTGGGAATGAGACAGAAAGATGCCGAGTAGCTGCTGTGTGGAATATGCAAGACGCCACTTCTGTCAGTAATCTAGCAGGCTGGGCTGTTCGGAAATGGGCACCGTGGCAAGAACAAAACCAGAGCAGGGTTTATTTGAGAGGACACAAATAAAAATGAAAACCTTGTACAGGTACGGGGATTTTCAGGCCTGTTTCTGTGTGTGGCCCAAGGATGTGGGAGGTGAAAGAACAGTCTCGTCCTTTTACCACAAAGGATGTGGTGAGCGGAGTCATCCATTCGCTCCCATCTCATTCTGTCCTATTCGCTTTTTCTCTTCCTTTAAATTCACCGACATCTTATTATTATTATTTTCTTGCTTAACATCTTGAAAACAAAAAATGTGAATGCACAATTTGCATTAACAAGGATGTGAACAAGTGGAAATGAATTGATTTTGTTCCCCACGTGTTTCACCATCCTCATACAAATTTGTTAACTTTTTTTTTTCTTTCAGTTAAATTTAAGGGATTAAAAGTCATTTGAAGTCATCTTAATTTTGGGGATTAGGCCCATTTGGACTTGGAAAACAACCGATTGACATGTAGCTTTTAAGTTTGTGACATAAAAATAAATCAGCTTTCAGTCCTGCAACCAGAAATCTCTGCTACAATGTTGTACTGCCTTATATCAAAAAGTATGGGACATTAAAACTATTATAATACTAGGAAATACATTAATACTATATAAATTATTTGTACCTGTTATCACCGATATAATTTAGTCAAAAAAAAACTGATTCGAAATCTCTCTGAGAAAAGAATGTAGAGACTATGTAACCATTTTTCAATGATGGTAGCTTCCAATCAGGTACTAAACAGACTTCTGCCTTCAAGTCAAAGCTATCATCAATATAAACATACTGTAGGCAGAAGAAAACTGCTGCCATCATCAAACAATCAGCTAAAACTCCAGCATCGTAACATATTTTAGAGTTAGCTTATACGAGCCAAAGCAGAAAGAAAGGGAAATGTCAGAGCAAGCAGTAATTTGTATTTATTTTTTTAACAGGTCATTATTTTTTTATAACTCCAAACCAAGAAAGAGGAATGATACCACAACTTAGCTATTTGCCAGCTGACTGGGCTCTTCCAGTTATACTGTGGTTTACAAAATGCAATGTCTAAATTTAGACTCAGGTTGAATTTTAAATAAAGAACAGCTATTTCTCAAAGTTTCAAGCTTACATTACGAGAAATGGCTCTTTGCTTTTTATGAATGGTCTGAGTCAGTTCCTGGCTGCTCCAAAAAGATAAATGAAGATCAGTTCTGTGTGGAGACTCTGAATTAGATCACTAGGGGACATAGGCGGTTCAGGCGGATCATCTGGGATCCCTGTAAGGCTTACTTACAGACAAAGACAACACTGTTATACAGACTGACCCATTCAAGAACATTTTACTTCCTGTCCCACCAGCCTTCAGAGGTTTTTTGCATTTCAGATGCTAGCTCCCCAGAGAAGAAGAAATGTTTATTATAATGTCAATCTCTGTATTTGGGGAAAAAAAAAAAAACATCTGGAAAACATTCTTTCACTTTTTTCTTAACTATTTTGGTGGTATGATTAATGTACCATTGGTGTCACATTTCGCTTGAAATGCAGCATAAATGCTGTGGTTTGATTAGCAAACCAATCCATCAACAGCACAATGTCAGTTCAAGTTTTACGTTAGAGCCTCCAAACCATGTTTTAAATTTTCTGGAACACCTTCATCTTTCCAAATTGACTTTGAGAAAAGTATTTTTCCAAAGCCCATCATCGGCGATATCTCATCAGCCGTTTGTTCCCAGACTCACTTTTCTAAACACACAAATGACATTACAGGGATTACAGTGCCATAATGAAAATACCAGACATTTTATATCTGTATAAAGCCACATGAGATGACAGGAGGTATGTTTCTGAGATCACGCTACCTTGACGTGGCTCTGAGCACCCAGGTTGTAGATTTCTGTGGGCTTCACCTCATTGATGATTTTCACCAGACAGGTGCTATCAGTCAGGTCACCATAATGGAGTTTCATGTCTTAAAAAGAGTAGCATACATGTGTTATTATTATTATTATTATTATAAGGTGTATGGACGTGCTATTTTGAATATTTTATAAATGTATCTTCATTAATATCTTAGAATCATTTAAAACTCAAGAGTAAAACCCTTCAGTGCTGTTTTAAATAGATCAGAAAATGACCGTAATCAGAAAAAATGACTTGCTGCTCAGTCTAATTTCACAAAAACAATCATTTTAAAACATTTTTGCTAAAAGAATTACTGAAATGATTTTCATGTGTGGATAAAGCATACATTCAAATGGGGTAAATATACATTTTGTTGAAACTTGTACATAAAAAAAGTTTTTTTTTTACAACTGCAACCAATAGTGCAGAAGTTAAGTTTTACAGATCAGCATTGCTATTTCATCTGACAATTCACAAGTTTTCATCGAAGAACAATTAGAAACAAAACAGAATACTCACTGCCCTCCGTGTGCGTCTGGGGGTTTTGGTAAAGATGCTCAATCCGACCTGTGTTGAAGGAGCTGGAACGCCGCAAAATACCATGAACCTGAGGAAAAAGAAAACAGATAGGACTGAAACTGCAAAGATTTGGTGGGCTTATTCATATGGAGTATTTTTTTTTTTTACTTTTTATTATTACTTACACAGTTACACTCCCTAACGAGTTACATATTTTCGTCACAATTTTTTCATAAATTGATATCTATGAATTGACTTAATTATGTGATCTAAGACACAACTAGTAAATACAATTTCTTCATTTTATACAAGTTATTCTGTAAACCATAGAAATGTAAATGTTAACCATAGAAAATATGGGACCATTCAAGCAACCTTTTTGGATGTTACCATTTCTTAATCTTAGAGTTTTTTTCTGGGCTTGTTTAGCCCTAAAGACATCTGAGTTTGTATTTTATTTTATTTTGTCATTTTATTTGTCTTCAGAGGCTTTAAACTTTAAATTTTAGGTCATTGAAGCACTTTTAGCACTTATCTAAGTAATTAATCCGTCTTGTACAATTTAGTTTCAAATGAAGAACCTTAAATTTAAATGTATACTTATTTAATCATTTACAAATCAATAGTGCCTTTATAGACAGTAGTTTTTTTGTTTTTGTTTTTTTTTTGTTTTGTTTGTTTTTTTAAGTAGAACTGTAAAGCCAGGATGTTACTTATGATGCTGTCAAAAATGTGGTTGCACCTAATTTTGGTGCTAGTTGCCTAAAAAAAAAAAAAACAGTTTGGCACAACCAGTGTCAGCCTGCCACCTGTAATGGAGAGACAGATTCCTCCAAAACCTGGTAAAAATTATAATTTCTTTAAACTGCTCTCCTAAGTAAGATTTGTTTCTATAAAGCCAGACATCTTGCTTGCTTTTTAAAGAAAAATGTCACACGAGTATGAAAAGCTGAGAAATAGAATAAGCTTGTTTACTTTGCTTCATTCAGCTTAGCTTTTATTTCTAAAAGTTTTCTGAAACAGTAAATACTCTACATTAGAAAATACTGATAGAACTTCAGCTCGGTGTTTAGTTGTTGCCGTCTGATCTGTGATCTTTCCTCCACATTCAGTAGGGGGTTTATGAGGAAGGTCTGCTCAGGGAAGATAACAGGGCCTGCTCCAATGGGAGTCCATTAGTGGGAGGACACTGTGGCCCGACCTCACTTCCTTTATTCACTGTGCTCTTCCTGCATGCCTCTGCACTCCTCTTTATTGCCACCCTTTCCCCCTCCACACCGCCTTATCAGTCAACCCCCTCAAGCTGGAGCTCATCCACTTCCTGCCTGCTGTCCTTGAGCTGGGCAGCAGATGGCGCAATTGATATAAAAGCAGATTAAGATGAAGGTCAGTGTTTCTTTAATCAAGTTATAGTCTTTATGCAACTCATCTAGTTTTTGCTCATCATTACACACATTTGAATTTATTTACTTATGAAAATATTCTGTCTTTTTGTGTTGAATCTAAATGTTTCTTACGAAACAAATTTCAGTACCAGTGTGGTTTCATTTACCAAATGGGAAAAGACATGCAAGCCATTCCGTCTTCTTCTTCTAAACAAATACTATCCTGGTTACTTCCAGACTAGTACTTTGAAATAACCTAACATGAAGTATGCTAAAAAAATCTCAAGGAGATAAAGATGACGAAACAATGGGTTACAAAGTAATTTCTAAGGCTTTGGAACTTCAGTAAACCACAGTGAGACCCATGAAAAAAAAGAAAACAGAGAACATATGGAACACTGATGACCATTATTAGAAATGGCCACCCTCGCAAACTTAAAAAAGCGTTGTGGGGGCGTGACATGGCGCAGCGGTTAGAGCGGGTGCCGTTTATTCAGAGGTTCCAAAATCAGACGCGGACGTCCCAAATACGACTCCTAACCTCGGCTCCTTTACCGCATTTTACTCCCTTCTCTCTGCCTCCTTCCTGTCAGATTGCTGTTGCATAACGACCACTAGTGCCAAAAAAATTCTTTTAGTAAAAAGGCTTTCTGAAACTAGGCGGCCTGATATGAAAAGTCATTGCCCCCAATACCACTCAATGTGCCATTCAGGATGGCAATAACTGCCATTTGGCATTGTCCTTCTTTAATAAAATTGTCTTAATTCAGATGCATCAGTGCCTTTTGTAAGCATGAACATGATTGGCTTGGTCAATCAAGCCAGTAGCTGCTCAATCAGATTTGGATTTTATTTTTACCAATTCAGAGGAGCACATGCTGGTGTACAAGCAGTAGTTTAGATGTTCTGGTTTCTTTGGTAAACTCCTGAATGGGTCATTGATGTTGGTGTAATTGTGGGAGGCCAGTCACTTCTTGGAAAGTTCCACCCAGTTCATGTTTTAACTTTTTATAAATAATGGCTATTACTGTAGGTTGTTAAAGTCCAGTAACCTTAAAAAGAACTTTGTGACCCATTCTGTTTACTTTGTTTAAGCCTACTACGTGTCGTCAGACAAGTTCCATCTCAGAGTTTTCTACAGTTCTTTAAGTAGACTGACCTCAATATTTTCCCTCAGGTTATCTGTACCTGATGTCATAAGTTGTTTGGGACCAAAAAGGCAAAAGAACCCTTAAGAAATCTGTTAGCGTCAGATGAAAATTGATGACGTCACTTTTAATGCTGTATGATAGCAACAATTCCCTGAGAGTTAGTGGGACCCTTGGGTAAGCACCACGGTCAAGGGTGAAAGAGCTCATCCAACAGGAGGGTCTTATCATGGCGAAGTGTGAGAGAACCAGTGTCTGTAAGAGCTGTCAAATCACCATTCCCCCTGGAGTTCCCACAGACAGAGGTGGCTGGATGCTGCTTATCGAGGGAATGTTGCTGTGTGGATGTTGGCTTTCATGACTATCGACATTTATTTTTTTAATGCGTCTGTGAGGACGTCTGAATGACTGAAGAAAAAAAGATCTGTTTCTTTTTAAGGTTGCAGCGTGTGACCCGTCACTCTCACCTCATAGCCTTTGGCAAGTAGGAACTCAGCCAGGTAGGAACCATCCTGAAAAGAAAGACACAAGACTTAGGAATAATGCAGACAACTAGAAGAATTTGTAACATATGTACATTACTCTGAACAAGTCAGTAAACACCATAAATGCAAAGCACATCACAACACAACAATTCACCCTTGACTGACCAATGGGCAATCATGTCCTCATGTCAACCATATAAATGCATGAAAGGAACTAATAACTCACAGAAACATGAACCACAATAAAACGATAAAAGATAAAGATAAATGAATACCCAAAATCATTTCTTTGCGTGAAGCAAGTTTTCAATACGATTAGGTACTTTAATACTTAATGTTCCTTTTGCTAACTAAGATTATTTACTGAATGATTGTCTCATTTGATGAAAATTAATAAAAACCCTTAAAATATAAACAAAAATTTTTAAGAAAATGATCACAGTACAGTTTTCTAGGGCAGGTGGAAATTAAACACTTTTTTTTTTTTTTTTAAGGTTGGTGCAAGAAATTATTGATGATTATGAAACACAATAGCCAGATTTAGTGGCATAATGTTGCCCAGAAAGGATCGTAGTACTTGGGGGGGAAAAATGACCATAAATTAATTCATAATTCAGTTGTTTTTTCCACATACTTAGAAACCAAATTATTTAAAGGTCAATAAAATACAATGACATCTTTAGTGGTGTTGGAAACGACCCTTAGGAAAGCTGTATGACACAGCCCAGCAGTGTCATGAGAGTCATGGGATCAGATGCAGCATCCGCATGAATCTGGAACTCTTGGCTAACCTGTGCATGAGCAAGCACTGTCAACAAGGTCTAAATGCCTTACCACATCTTTTTTTTCCTGCTCAAACTTTCCAGTTGCACCCTCTGAAAGACTCTAAGAAGTCATAGTATTCATCTATTGGTAGCTTTCATCAACTGCATAGACAAACACACACGTATGCATACAGTGGATCACAAAACAGCCCTGTGTTTCTCTTCTTGTCCAAGTCTGAAGTGGGTGATCAAAACAATCTGCTCCGAGCTCTGACAAGCATCGACACATTTGGGGTTATATGAGGTCCTGTTTTGAAATGACTAAAATTAAGTTTCCCTGAGACCTACCAAGAGATCGAGTTTTCAGATGACGAGGTGATTTGAACTCAGTCAAACACATGAAAAATGCAACTTGAGTGTTTAACAAAAAAAGAAAAGAAATGGCAGGTAGCGATGACAAAAAATAAATAAATAAATCAACACATTGTGGGTGGTACAGAAAGCCAACAAAATCAAAAAGTTGTAGACATGAACTCACAAACTTATTTATTTTGGATTTCAAAATAATACAACGTGCTAATGTTGTATTGAAGAAACTGACCTCGTTATCGTGAAGAGCAATATTTCTAGTCTGAATTTGACTAGATTCAGTAGATGCTGAGGCCCAAAGCTTGATCAAAATATACAAAATATTCTAAAACACTTCATGTGACTTGTGGCTGTAAAACTTCTCAGGCATTTATTCCTAAAGGAAACTTTGTTGTAGATCTTGTCATTCCAGATGCAAACCGCAGAGTCCCCACTAAATTTGTCTAAAAAGGCAGAGAACTCTTCATGTACTTGCTGTGTGCCAAAAAACGTTTTGCAAATTGTATGCAAATACTTTGAATGATAATTTTCTTCAGCAACTGAAGAAAAATAAAACAAAAAGAAGAGCAAGACATCTCTCATTTCCCCAAGGAACAATCCTTTGTGGTGTGAGAAACGGATCGCTTTAAAAGAACAAATAACGTGAGGATTAGAGCGTAATTAACATAGATTTTAGTACCTGCCTTCAGTTTTACGTTCTTATGTTGTCTTTTCAGGATCATTCCTGAGATCTGCAGGTTGAGCAGCATGAAAGTTGGTTGGCACGGATGCTAAAGCCGTTTCTGCCTAAAGCAAGGGTGATACTCTGAGCATTGGTACACTCATCCATCCAAGCAGCGTTCAAAGCTCCAGCTGGTGTCATGTTTTCCTGTCCTTGTGCCAGGGTCAAAACGTTCCATGCAAGTACAAAACGGAAAAAAAACAAGCTTAAAGTGCTGCAGCTCTGCCTCTAAACAAGAAGCTCCTTTGAGGCCACATTATCCCATAAAACCTGGCTTCACCTTCTTGTTTCCTGTTTTGGGGAGCTGTGTGCTGAAAGCCACAGAGGCAGACATACACACAAATACGTAATGCAGTCACCTGTCAGACCAGCGGCCACGCCACAAACTCACTAAAAGTTCATTTAGGAACGTGACAAAATGATAACCTTGCTCTACAAATAAAAGTCTGGTCAAGTGATTGAAGAAGAGCTTCAGTGGCTCAAATGGGTCATAGTCTTATCAGAAGCTAAATATATAAAACTCTTTAAGTCATTAAAAAGATATTGCCTGCAGGAAATGCAAATCAAGTTTTTCTTAAAACTTAATAAATCATGAAATCTGAACAAGTAAAGGCAAGCATAGATAAAGTGTGCAAAATAAATAGGCAAGTGAGCATATAGGTTTTATTTTACAAACCGTAGTTGTAAAAATAATCTGTCCTCTATTATTTTTATTAATGTTTTATTAATAGATCAGCAATTTGGTATAATATTTAAAACAGCCACTCAAATTTCCACGAGTCTGGATAAAACTTCCAGTACCAAAAATGTAAATTACATTTTCATTTTATGAAGGAACAAAGACCAGGTTGATTTAGACATGAGAGATGTATATTTGTGAATAAAGCAGAGATGATTAAAGAAATAATGTGAGAGTTGGCTGCCCTCTCCTGGTATAAAAGCAAAATTGGGAAAATATAATTTTTAATACACTCCCCTCTGTGTGGCTTCTGATTCACAATCAGGCCACCTGTCCATCACTGAGGAGCAAAGGAGCCAGCATAAAACACTCCAAACTATGTCCAATATGCAAGGAACTCTGAAAGTGTCTGCAGCCATGAGGCATACATCTATGTAAACACAGGAGCCAGGCGTCCTTCAGTCCATCATTGTGTGCAGACTGCAAGTGAATCACTGTAATGTGTTTTCTTTAGACCGCAGGCAGAAGCTGGCACACACGGCAGCAGTCTGTAATTATGTCCGATACGGCGTAATGACGCTGCAATCACAGACCTCAACACACACCGGTTTGAATTTCTAACCTTATTAGGACATTGTACCCACTTCCACTGATGTTAGAAATTCCTTCTGTGACCAACACCAAAACCAGCCCTAATAATTAACCTAAGCTTAATCTGTTCCCTAGCCATCACCAGGCTTTGGTCCCCATAATGTCCATTGGTCTGAACAAGGAAGATGACACTATAGGTCATTACAAATCAAGAACCAAACTGACTGAAGGAAGAGATATCCGTTTAAAAAATTATGACAATTACCAGTAAAGAAATTGAAGGCATTTTGAGCTTTAGCCACTGTTCTTGTTTGATCAATCACCAAGATTATTACTTCTTATACTACCACCTTAAGGTAACCTCAAAACTTGATTAGATGAACCTTCAAAAATTCTAATTTTGAAGGTAAAATATTCTAAAATCAAAAAGGTAGTCCAGGAATATATCTCAGGTATGAACCATGTGACCAGTAACAAAGCTGACATGCTAAAATCTTTTTTTTTTATTTTTTTTATCCTCATAAGAACTAGCAGAGCCCCTAATTTGTATCAGTTATAGTAAACTTTTGTCATTCTGCACACTACACGTCTTGGCGCGGTTTGTGCTTCCCTTGAAGTGGTTAAGAAAAACGGGAAGAACGGTGCAGGATGTGCTAATGGACACAAATCTGGCTGAATGGACTGGGTAGAACTGGTTAAAGTCACACCAAGAGAAGGGATGAAGGGGCAAAAACCCCAAACAAACAGCACAAATGGTCTGAACTCAAGGCTGAAGGTGAAATTAATGCAAAATAAGGAAAATCCTGGAGGACAACAGATTTGGAAAATGCTTTTTTTCCACCAAGACAATGACCCTAAGCATCCAGCTAAAACTATACACAGGCATAGTTTGAAGACGGCAGGTGGATGTTCTGGAGTTGCCCAAAGCCCAGATCTCAACGTGATAGAGAAATTTTTTTCAGGAGTTGAAAAGGGCTCTTCACATCGGACCACCACGTAACGTGACAGAGCTTGAACGGCTACAAAGGGAAGAATGGAGGAAAATTACTGCGTCCAGATGTGCAGTCTGACTTAGATCAGTCCACACAGACTTTGTGCTGATTGCAGCCAAAGGTGCATCTACTAAATTATGAATATTTATGCAATCACTTATTTGTGTCTGTAAATATTCATTATTTTGTATTAACCAGTTTTCACTTTGACATTAAAAGGGGTTTTCTTATTTTTCTGTCAAAGACGACTAAATTTATTGATCAGGATTGATTTGTTGAAGCAATAAAAAAAGGTAAAACGTTCAAGTGAATGAACACTTTTTAGAGGCACAGTATTTAGTCACCACATTTCTACACTAGTAGTAAATATCCACTCATGAAGAATCAGTCAGGATGCCACTATTAAGTCTCTAACAGCCACTTAGGAAAATTTGTTTTTAATGCATAATGAAGTCATTCAAGTATTTAGCATATCTTCATTGCTAAATCTGGGTTCTAGTTTCTGGCAGTTCACCTATACAGTCCTCGTCACCCGTTTTTCAAATTGTAAACTAATGAAAACTAAGTCAAAAAGAAGTCTGTCCTAAAAATAAGCTGAAGCTGGATCTAAAGCAATTCTCCCTTTTGGGATAATGTGGTGCGATGGCAGCATGGAGAGCTCCCCCAGAGCATATCGCTCCTTCCAAAGTAATAAAGTCAGCCATTCTCACTTTCACACAATTCTAGACTTATGAAAACATACTTATGAATATCATGTTGCCTTTCTACCATGAGATCAGCCAAGAATATTATGCTTTGGAACTTTAAAACTGCCTGCAATTTCCTGTGGTGGAAAACCCCCTGAAGAGAGCATTTTGTTAGGTTACATTTATATTGTTGATGAATCAATAAATCTAGTTTGTACAAGACATCTAATCTGGTAGCAAACTGAATGTAACATTTTTATATAAAACCCAATCACTTCTTCCTTATCTGAAATGTAATCCTCATTAAAATGTTCCTGCTTAGAAAATGACTGAATCTATCAAAGGGGAGTTGTTTTTCTATGATGTTGGTAAAATAAAGTCATTTTTAAAGATAGTTGTGCCAATTGTCGTAGAAGCTGGTTGATGAACTCCACTCTTAAGGCAGCTAAGGCAAGCGCGCAGCTAATTCAGATTTTTACAACTGCAGCTGAACTCGTATCTACTCCTGCATCAACAGAGGCTGCCAGACTTCTGTCAGAGGAAGAATCAGTCTTTAAGGAGCCTTCAGCAGCCATTATGAGCAACAGAGGAGATGTGTGCATGGATTCTTAGCTTTATGATTATTATTGCTGGCACTTGCTCAGAATTTATCCTGTGTTGCTAACGGTGGAGCGGATGGAAGGAGGCGAGGAGGGAATGAGTGGATTAAATAGGAACAAAGAGGGAAGGGTGAACAGGAGTAACATCAAACAGTTTGAGGGGTCAAGACTCAACATATTGATGTTTTCTCAGACAGAGTGGAAAAGAGATGTTTAACAGCTCAAAGGGAGAGTAAAGTTTTATCGTCGCACAGAGAGCTTGAAGCTGTCCTTTCTGTAACCCTGAAGTATCATCCAGAACCCCCCTGCACAGCCCTGCTGCTACGGCTTGGCACGCAGGTGGTCTCCTATAACTCACACCATCTCGGCCCCAATACTTCACACCGAGACAACGCTCAGAAATATTCAGAATGAGCAGCATGCTGTCCTGGAATTTATGAACAGTAGTTAGCGCCGTGATTTACGGATTCGCCGTGACTCCTGCGGGCCCAATGTGTGACTTCTGAGATGGTGTATCCAGATGCCTCTTGCATGAGCTCTCAGTATACCTCAGTAATGCCATGACGGGAAAAATAAAAATGAATTAATGCTGTTATTCTTCTTGTCTGTTAAAGACGGCGAGGGGAGATGGGGGTTTGGAAAAGCGCGGCTCAACACGGGAACGTGAGACTTTCCAGGAGCTCCGATGGCCGCCTCTGTAGGGCTGCATTCTGGGAACGCTCGAGTGACGGCTGCTGCTTCAGACCATAGCATTTCCTATGGCTTGAGGCCTATTTGCTCTGATCATCATCCGCTACACACAGACATGTGGATGCCTCAACACACTGCACATGCTCAAATGCTCTAACAAGCAAATAAGAAATTTTGACAGATGTTTTCTGTATTCACTTTTTGAGCAATATTGTGAAAAATGAAACACTAATACAATATATAAATAACATTTGGTCTTTTGAAAATATTCTTTAAAAAGCTAACCCTAACTTTTTTAATGAACACTGCAACTCTTGTGATTTGCTGTAAGGACAAAAGGTTATTATTTTAAAGCTTACAGGTGGGTTTTAGAGCTACACCAAGAGAATTTCTTAGTTTTAATTATGAGAAAAATATCATAATAATATGACAAAATAGTCATAATATAAGCAGAATAAAGATGCGATGTTACCAGAGGAAAAACAAAAATTACAAGAAAAACTGAATTTTTCTCGTTCTAATGAGGAAAAAGATTCAGAGTTGTTCTGATCTAATGTGACCAGACTGGCTAGTCTGTGGTTCTTTCTTCTAAATGGACACAGTTGTTTGTCCTTTTACTACTGACAATCATTTCATGCTGATGTGTTAAAAGATTTTGTATCCCCCTATTTGCAAAACACATGCTAAAGAATAACTTCACAAAATCCTCAACATTCCTCAGTTTAACGCTGAGGTATGACGTCTTGTTCCGATAGGATTTCTCATAACATTACTAGTTTGTTCTTATAATATTACTATTTTATTCTGGTAATATTCAGATTTTACTTTGGTATTATTATGAATTTATTCTTGCAATTTTTTAAAAAACTAATTTTTCAGAGTCTGGCCCTAAAACTCTTCTAAAAACTGACCTCAACATCAGTGCAAACTGAATTCGCCTTTGTAGCAATAGTTTATAATTTTTTACTTTTTTGACAACAAAATTAATGTAGAAAAATTTTATTTGAAATCTGACTGATCCAAAACCTTATTTAATGTTTGGCTAATGTTTATAGAACATTGTATTTTAAGTAAATCCAGTTAAGTGGGCATTGAACTTGGATCAATAAGGTTATTCTAACATTACTTACAGGTTTACATACAATGTGAAAAAGTAATGTTACAAAAATCTCCACAAATGTACTCAATGTTTGAACTGAAAGCACACCCAGCCGTTTTGCGATTCTGCAGCAAGAGTTTAGATCAGAACCAAGAGTTAAAGTTTCATTTTATGTTAAACTCCTCTCCTGAGCTTTAACACCCTCAATTTAATCTAGTTAACGAACCTCGGAGCTTCGTATTTTCCGAGAAGACCGATTCACTTTCAGACTGCAGGTTTACTTGTGAGTTTCAAAGTAGAATGGGAGGCAGATTGAACCATTTTTAGCCTCCTTTCCTGTGATTCTGATTCCAGTTTTAATTAGGGAGACAGAAACTGTGTTCACTTGAACTTTGTGAAAGATTAAGTCAAAATCTTCATCTCAATGTTAATCTGTGCAATGTTGAAATTGCAAATGATTATATTGAGGCAATAACAGGAAACTGTGGGTTAATTATAATCAATCATAACATTTTCCTGATATCATGCAGCCCCGTGGCCTACTGCAAAGGTTTAGTTTGAAACAGTACTTCATAAGAAAGCTTAAAGTTATGACTGGATGAAATGAGTTTATGCAGCTCTTGCCTGCTGCTGACAGGTTGGATGAACTGAGCACCTTTAAATTCAAACATCTCTTATCACAATACAAATATATTAATGCAACACGATTGTCAATTTGTGCTTCCGCTGCAACATTATTCCTGCTGACAAAATATGTTCCTCTCTACTGTTAGTTACTGTGTGGTTGACTGACCCTGTCTGTCAAAAGGTGGACATGAATTGGATCTGTTTATTTTGTAACACACGTTGAAATGACTTTTCCTGCAAATAGATTCAACATAAAAGGAACTGAGTCCAAAAGAAGAAATGTAAAATATGCATAAAAACAGGACCACTCTTTGAGAGGACACAGTCTTGATCTGGATATTTATAGAACGCAGCCTGGCCTCACATAAGAGTAAGGCCTATTGTGAAAATAAGTTATTCATTTAGTAAGTGAAATCACATTGACAAAACTCCAGCCCCCAGTTATAAAAACATCAAGAACAAAAGTCACACAGGTAACATAATGCACATTTATAGATATGAATGGGTTGCAAACTGCAGCACCTCAATCCAGTATTGACAATCTGTCTCCCCCATTTACAACCATTTGTAGAAGTACTTAATTTATTGAATACTTTTCTCTTAATAAAAAAATGTTTCAAAACAAAGCATGTATAAATTCAAATTGATAATATTTGAATGTTTTAAAATATACAGACCATTACAAATCTGCCGAGCAGCTTAAACTAAAGATGATTAAAAAGTAGTTCTGTGAAGGAACATTTGAATCTGCTGCCCCCAAGTGGCCAAATGATGTGGATTAATAAACCTATTTTTTTAACCATTGCTTCTTTTAAATCCACCTGTTGAAGTTAGTATGCCAATCATTTTTATGGATTTACCTGAACTTTGACTTTACAATGCAAATATGGGGAAATAAAATAAAACCACTCCATCATAAATTTAGCATTTTATTGTTGTATTGACTTCTTTTAAAAAAGAAAAAAAAATAGGACAATATTTTTATGTCATCTGTGTACAGTCTTAAATGATTACATATATTTTGCCATGACTATTTTCTTTAAGGATATGCAACATAAATATTGGCTTTAAACTGTAAGCATTTCCATTGTACAATACTGAAATTGGACCATCCAGTAGCACAAAAGACAGCTACTCATCATAAATTAGCTTCAATGTTTCCAAATAAAAGCCTGCTAGAGAAGACACATTCAGATTGCAATAATATTGTGAAAGGCATGAATAGATGGATGTATGCATGCATGCATGAATGAATGAATGAATGAATGAATTAATTAATTAATTAATTAATTAATGAATTAATGAATTAATGAAAAAGTATAGTTTTTCATGGTGGGAAAGCTTGGTGAAATGGCCACACCTCTAACAGTAATCTGACACTGAGCTGCTTCCAATGCCCCAAACACAAATGCCCCTTGAAATAAGACCTTGTAAACATTTTTGCCATGAGGTTTAAAATCATCACAAGTAAAAATTTATAAAAAAAAAAAATAATATTTAAAACTATGCCTTTTTTATTTCTACCTGCCTAATATTAAACAAACCGTGCACAATTTTATGGAAAATAAACAAAGTTGAGAACCCAAAACATAAAAAAGTGGCTCAAACAATTCAGTTATTACTGAGGAGAATTGCAAATTGCTAGTTTTCTGATTTTATTGTTTTCTTACAGGGCAAGAAGAAAGTTTTAGGGAATGAGACGCGAGTCCCTCTTTCTTCTAAACTGTTTGCTGTACTGAGCAAATGTTATTCTGAGTAAAATTGGCGAGATGTTTGTGACTTTATTTACGAGTGAATTTGGAAACTGAGTTAACACAAGAGAAATTGTTTTCAGGAGCCACATGAAATCATAAATGGCCCACAACCCGCACTTTGGACTCCAGATTTCTATTTGACTCAGAAAACCAGAAATTTTTCCTTTTTCTTTTTCAATATTTCCTTTTTACATGGGACATTGAGAAGTTATTCTGAATTGCTACTAGCAGTTAAGTCACAAGAAAATTTAACATAATTTGTGTATTATAGAAACATCTACAAAAGTGCAGTGGTCACTTACTTTTTAGTCTTAGAAAATAATTAAGGTGATGTTATAGTTTCAAGATTGGCCAATCGCTGCACGTTATCCAAACCTATCAGGGAAGCTACTAAAATTGCTGGTTCTTGCAAAAACGTATCAGAACACACACAGGTTGTTTGAAGAAGACCAACTTCAGCAGATGCCCCACCACACAACTTGCAGAACTTTAAGAATCTAATGCGAACACCTGGAGCCTGATTCAGCATCACATCTTCAGGGGCCTAGTGGAGTCCATGCCTCAACAGGTCAGGTCTTTTATTTGACTGCAATCTGAGCAACACAATATCAGGCTGGAGTGTTCTCGCTTCTAAACACGGTGAATAATTTGAATCAACAGACTTTATTTGCTTCTTGGACATGCTGTTTGTCCACTTCAACCAACTATAAGTGTGTTCAAGAACTTAAAATCAAATGAAAGATATAAAAGCACTTCAGCAACTATATCAAATATAAAACCGGCCATCCCTGCACAAAGTTTTATATCTTTTCAACATGAGATGAGCAAGCAGATGCAGCATCCTGGTTCAGGATGCAACAAACTCAATATCAAATATCTCAATGTTTGCAACAAGACTGACAAGAATTATTTTTTTTACTGAGTTAACACAGCGTCTTCTTTTCAATGACTGTATGGCAATGAAGACATAAAAATAAAAAGCACTTTCTAAAATGAACTGTAGTTTTCTTTTTGGGATTTAGGAACAGTTTTAATTTTCACATAAGCACGTGCCTTAAGTATATTGCTTTTGGAATATTTGCTTTCAACCACACTTCCACCCCACAACCAAACCGGTAAACCTGTTCTGTGACCGGTTGGAGTGTGCAGTGACAATAATTTCCTTGTTCCGTCAGAGCCTCTTTAGAAGAGACACGTAATGTTACTAAAGCTACAGTTAAACTTGCACTCTGTCATTAAAACGCATAACGCTGCAGTACTTTACTCAGAGAGCCTCAAACAGACACGCAACCACGGAATTACGATTTTCTTAAGAGAACGTTAACATAAGCATACAGAGACTCCCTGGAAAATCTACTTTAACCCATTTTTCACATCTTTCACAGACCACTCAGTGCCTGGGAGCCTCCAGCTGCAGCAGCAGGATGTTACCTGGCCGGTGATGCCGGTTATGATAGCCACATTCCTCTTCTTTACATCCTTTCCGTTTGCCGAGGAGCCCGCCTTTGCAGCGTCGGAGCACTGAGCCATGTCTTTCTCAAGTCTTGACGGTTCGCTGCGCCAAAAATACAACCGCTGGAACCAAACGAAGGTGAGTTCGTGTTGGCAGCAGCCCGAGAACCAGCGAGCCTCCTCAGCATCCGTAAACCTATGACGCAAACCAATCAGAAGCCAGCAAGTGGGAGGGAACTTTAAGAGGCCGGTGTCCGGAAAGGCTGTTTATCATAGCGCCCCCAATGGAAGGGAGGATTAACTACATCCGTACCGCTGTCATTGCTACAAATCAGTCATATTTGTAGGATGTGTATGGAAGATCAACAGGGCCATTGAAAACATAATAACTATTCTGACTTTAATCTCAGATTTGTCATTTTATTGTCTTTATATAAGTTTAAAGTCAGATTTCTTTTTTGCAGTGGCACCAATTTTCTTCTGTAAAAAATAGTGCCAATATAGAGGAGCAGCTTGGGCCATATCAAGGTCATTGATGTCCTTGATATGGCCCAAGCTGCCAAAGCATTGATATGGCATTGATAATGATGACAGAATGTATAATGACAGAATATAGGTGCATTCTGTCTTTATATCAGTGACAGAATGTACTGATATAAACAGCCATTAACATTTTTTTTCTGTTCAATTAGTACTTCTTGAAATGTAGCAGTTTTTAACATATTTCTACATTGATGTAATTTGGTCCTATACAAATGAAAACTGATTTGATTTGACTGATAAAATTATATTTAGGCACATAAATGTTATCTTTAAATGTCTGTTTATGTGACACCTTGCAGGACCACAGAAACTGTTATGGCAGACCAGATTTTTCCTGTGGACCTCAAATTTGCCACCTGTGCATCAGTGCATCTATTTATTGGCAATATTTTTCCTATTATGAGTTGTTATGAACATTTGAATGTTACAGACTATCCATTCCTGCTTTTATGAAGGAAGTCACACTTGCTCACGATCCAGTTGCATTTGATGAGCAACATTTACATCAAAGTCTTGATTCTTTTCAAAAGATTAAGAAAATAAATTTCTGCAAAAATCAGTTTTTTTGTGTGTATCATTTATTTCCTACATTTACTGTATTTAAATCTCAACATTTCACAAGAAGTCTTGAAAAAGGTGTCATAAATTCAAATAAACACATATTCAAAACACAAAGCTTTTAAATTCAAAATAAATCATCCAACAACTCAGTGTCTTGCTTCTCCGCCACACTAAGCTGTGCATTATACTTTCAATGTATGTGCATGACTATGTGAAACCACGTTTGTGTCCTCTGAAATAAAAACATCACATATTGAAGAAAAGATTTGCACTTCAAGTACAATCTGGCGCTGAACCAGTAAATAAATGAACATAAGATTTCACTTCAGTCATAAACAAGTATAAGTCTTAGGTAGTAACATGTATTTATTTTTGCCTTCATGGAAGGTGAGCTGGGTACTCCAAACTGCCAAAGCCAAACAAGCAGGTGGGATGAATGCACACTGAGGTCAAGGCAGTCTACAGTGAAAAACACCAACAGTGATATAAATGGGGCATTAAAGCTGAGATTTTCTCATATTTAAAGGAGACTTTTATGCAATACAACAATATATACACAATATAAATTGGCGGAGTTAGATTTCAAATTGCCTTGACGAGAAATAACATTATTATGCTACTTATAAAATAAGATACAGAAACACATGGATTTAAAAAAGAAAATAACTTTTTTGAATTTGTTTGGTAACTCTTGGATGAACAAAGGAGAAAAAGTGTGCAAAGCATGCCAACGCTTGCAAAAAAAAGAAAAGCAACGTACCTATTAAAATGTGCTAAAAGAACAGTTTTTCATTGGCACATGGTAGGTATCAAAGTGACACATCCTGCAGGGTTTTACTTTGGCAGTAACAGTATTTAATAAGAAAAAAATCCTCACTGGTTTAGGCAAAGTTCTTTGAATAACTTTGCAAGTATACAGTGCGGGCAGCTTTAAAAGTTCAGACCTAAATAGTGTGCAGCTACACAAAGGTAAAGATGTGAGGCAGAGAGTAATAATCCAGTGGCAACTCAGGTGCAGCAGTATTGGTCCAGTGATGGGCCCCAGGGCCATACAGTGTCACGAGGCAAACCAAGGGCCTGGTTGTTTCTGAAGGCGAAACTGTAACAAAAGCAGGGTAAGAAAGAGTTTATAAACTGTAATTTGCATTTTATAGAAAATATCTAAATGATGTCAGAGGGAGTAATCTCACCTGTTTAGCTCTCTGGGGGTGGAGCGTGTGAGGAGTGGCACTTGTTTTTCTGCAAATAGAAAAACCATTCTGTTTCAAAGTATGCATTCACATTCCGAATTCTTTACATATTTTTTCTATAACTACAATGAAGATGTATACAAAATAATAAAAACAAGCATCATGCCATGCAGCACTGTAAGAACATGTTCCCCCAGGTTACATATATGTTTTTTTTTTTACCTTCTGATGTAGTCGATAGTGCAAATTTTGGTCGGACAGCCAGGCATGTCTGAGGGACTCTGTCGCGCTCATCCTCCAGCTCTTGCTTTTCACCAGCAGACGGGTGATAAAATCTTTGGCCTCTTCGGAAATGTCTCCAAACTCCTCCTCCTCGAAGTTCCACTGGCAGGCCAGAATGTTGTTGAGTGTCTCATTGTCGTCGTCCCCCAGAAACGGAGACAAGCCACTGAGCCTGGACAGACAGGACACAGAGGTTTGGGACATGGTACCTTGCAGAGCTGCAATTTCCTCAATGTTCTGCCTGGATTCCTGGAATAATTATTTCCTGGAGGCCAGTCTGTGATGCAGCAAGTTATAACTGCAGATGACTGAGCATTTCTTACTTACAGCATGTATGTGATTACTCCAAGACTCCACATGTCCGTTGGGAATGAAACAAACTCATAATTGATTACTTCAGGAGCGAGGAATTCAGGAGTTCCAAAATTGACCCTTAGCTTCTCCCTGGGTTTATACCTTTTAGAAACAAAAATGTAAGCTTTGCAAACATTGAATAAAACTTACAACAGATCAGACAGCTTTCTATTTCTTACCTCCTTGCCAGGCCAAAGTCAATAATTTTGATCTTGTTTGTAGCTCTGCTGACGCAAAGAATGTTTTCTGGCTGGAAAGAACCGTTTTTACAGCATAAAAAGCAAGCAACAGATAAGTATGTTACTGGAATATAAAATCCTAAGCACATTTACCTTGAGGTCAAGATGCAGGATATAATTTTTGTGCATGTACTGCAGCCCTTCACAGATCTGACGGATGAACAGTACGGTGTCTAACTCGGTTAGGTTGTAGTTCTCATCGATGATGCGATCAAACAGTTCTCCTCCTTCCACACTACAGCATGGAGAAACAAACACAGTTACAGCCATGGAGAGCTGGACACTGTTCCATTAAAAGCACTCAAAAAAGACGGCCTGCAACAGACTTACTATTCCATAACCAGGATGATGTCATTCCGCGACTCAAAAGCAGCGTAGAGTTGAATCAGGTTGGCATGGTTGAGCTGGTTCATCACCTGGATCTCATTCCTTACCACCTCCTGAGAGACAAACATTCAAAAACCAATCATTAGAATAAAAGTTATATTCATAGCAGTTTACTGGTAACTTCAGAAGGCATGCTGCCATATCTACAAACACATTCTAGAAATCAGTTCTAGAATGTTGGATACCTGGTCCTGTTCTATTAAGTACTAATATGTCTTATTATTAAAAAGCAGCAAATGTTGACTTCAAAGTATGTATAGCAAAATAGAGCTAACTAAAGGTATTAAAATCAGCATTAAAGAATATATATTTCTGACGCAACAAAGAGAATATTGTTACTATTTTCAATTTCATTAACTATATATAATAATCTAATAAACTGGGAACTATCCAACAGCTAGAGTATTTTTGTCTAATTAAATTATGCTTACTATAAAGTAACCGGTTTTTCATCATGCTGTTTGAAAAAAAACAAGTGAGTTGTGTGAGCTCTACGCACTGATTCATATTATACCTGTTGACAGATAGGCAGATAAACAGGTAATGCTGGAATTTGTACACCTTCTTTGTTCATTTGCAACAGACAGTCTCTCAGTTGTCTGTTTCAAATTTGGATTTCAAAATGACGTAGCTTTTCAAACTTAAATACTCAGACTCAATATGCTGGAACCTTTTGGAAAATATTTTCACATTATATTTTCTTTTTCATTTTTATCCAGATTTGGAAAATAAAGTGATCAAATTTCATACTGATCAGATACTTAATCTGAGCAGTACGCCTGAACACGCAGCCGTTGTGGCTTTACTCACTTTTAGATGACGAAAAGTTAAATATTCTAAATACGGGAGAGGCATTTCTACAAATATTCTGTATTTTATTAGTTGGTATTCAATGAAAAACAACTCCTGGACTTACTCACTATTAAAGACCCACACAGAGTCACATACAGTGACTGTATATTCTGTACTATATTCAACATTAACAGGCTGATCATTTCTGCACCTTCTCTTTCTGGCTCTTTGCTTTGATGATTTTGGCAGCGAGCGTCAGTCCAGATGAATTCTCCATGCACTTGTAGACTTGTCCAAAACGTCCCCTAATAAAAGGAAACAAGCTGAGTCAAACGCATTAATAGATAGACACAGAATAGCTGACATTAAAAGTGGAAGGCTGACAATCTGGACAATTTGATTTAACTACAATATGTGCGTAATGTCATCCCAAATGTTTCTTTCTAAAGTTCTCAAGAAGATATTTATTGCTGGACTGTTTTTGATGTTTTAAAACATATTTTATAAAAAGCATTTTAAATTTAAATGCTTGTCTGGTGTATCTCCAAGTTATATACATACATTGCATCTATCTCTTTAAAACTGGGTTTATGTCTGAATACATAAGCCATAAATTGTAGAAATGCCTTGTTTTGCAGTGAAGTCATCTTCACTTTAAGAGATTAGATTCATCTCCAGTTGGAGAGGTATGCAATTTTGCATGTGTCCCCTTGGGGGGCATTTGCCCTTTAGAGGGCAGCACATATGTCTCCATAAAAACTGTTAGGCATCTCTTTGCTTGCTGTTAAACCCTCTATTATTTCATTACAGTAGATTAAAGCATCTAAATGCCTGGGCAGAGTGAAAATAACTAAAGAATTATTCTTCGTTAATGAGAGCTGGCGGTTTTGTGCTTGTCACTCACCCGCCCAGAACTTCATCCCTGTTTATAGTGTAATAGGTGGCTATCTGATGGGGTTTGGGAGTCACAATGCGGTGATCGAAAGGAGCGGTTGGAGGAGGGCCTGCATCTGGGGAAAAGAAACAAAAGGGACAAAAAAAGAAACACAAGATGAATAATGGATATGGAAGTCATTTTGTAATGAATGCCAAAGATAGAGTAGAGACAGAGGAAGAGGCCTGAGTGCCTAGAAACATGGATGAAAATAGCAGCATGCATGTGACTCATTAACCGCCCTATAAGCTGCATGACTGATGTCTTCTGGAGGCACTGGGCTATGGCATGAAATCTGCTTCAAAACCTCAGGAATGCCAGGTGAAATGTTGCAAACTAAAAGAACAAGGTGTGTCTTCTTGGAATAGAAACCACAGGCAGAGAAGCCAGGCAAGCGTCTTCCACGTTGAGATTTTCTCATGTCTCTTAAGTAACATTTAGGCATGGAGCTCATAAAGAAAATTCATTTGATCCAATGTACAGCAAAATTGTTTCACATTACAATCACGATCAGCTGTGTACCTTATAGGGATTCATGTGTCTAACGCAAGTTGGGCTTATGCGGTAGTCTAATGTGAGTTTTCAAAAATGTTTTATTAAAATACATATTAAATGTGTGGTTGTTATTTTGTGCTTGCCCCCTTGACAACATGCATTCTGTCTGCACAGAGCTTAGAGGCTTTTCTGATTTGATATAATCTCATGAAATCAAATCAAATCGAAATCAATAATATCATTATCTGGAATTTTTTTTTTTTTTTTTTTCAAATCAGAGATTTCACTTGTTCCCACTGTGTCCTTTTATGTAAGTCCCTTCATGTCCTCTAAATTCTCACCAAGGATAAAATCCTGTACTGTAGAGTCTCCACCTTCTTTAGCTTCTGCTTTTTCTTCGTCAGACTTTGAGCCCTCCACTGCATGACTGTCAGCATTTTCCACTGAGCTGTTCTCCACTCGGCTCTTCTTCAGGTCTTCTTTAACCAGGTCCTCTTCTGTGACACGACGTTTGCCTGCCGTGGCTCCATCTCCAATGTCTTCAGAGCTTTGCAAAGAAAACACAAAGAATGCTGTCAAATTTCATTGTATTTATTTATTTTTTTTTACCTTAGTGTTTCTTGATTACTTCCTTCTGTGTGAAAGAATTAAGATTCAGTAACAGCAAAAACAGGTGAATAGGAGTACCTTTCCTGGGACGTCTTGCTCATGTCTGAAATAATATTTTCTGATGATTCCTCTGTTTCTCCTTTAAGTCTTGTCTTTATATCATCCGCCAATTTCCTGCCTTTTTCTTCATTGTTATCCTCTGTCTGTTGCTCCTCTTCCTCTGCATCTGTCTCGTCAAAGACATCCCCCTCATCATCCTCATTCTTGTTTTCCTTGCTTTCGTCCACAGTTTGGCTTGAAGGACCGTGTGACCGACTAAGAATCAGCTTTGTTGGCTCCTCTTTTCTTTTCCCCCCACTTCCTGGATCTTCCTGACTCTGGAAGTTGGCTTCTGTGTCTACAAGGGAATGATCCGTGTTCTCCCTGTTGAGCTTTTCAACTTGCTCTTTCAGGGCTGACTCACTCAGAGTGGAAGGATCTGAAGTAGAAACAACGATCAAAAAGAAAATATATTATGTTACGTTGAGTTTATATCACAGACAAATACAATTGGTTTTTCACCTATCAAAACTTTGAGATTCTGCAAACATTTCTGCTAATATCTTATGTATTTGGATCTTGATAAATCCTGAAATCTCTTTACAACACGTCAGTGGAAACATTTCTATATTTTGCATTCTACCATACAGAAAAACAGTCTTAAAATTATTTCAGGCAATAGAATTTACTCTAGATAGAGCCTAAAAGTATTAGCTGTACCATCTCACTGTTTTTACTCACAGTCACTAGAAATGCACAGCTTTTAGATTTTTTTGTTGGTTGATATTTTTGTTAGAACAAACTACGATTTCAAATTATTTATTTTCCAAGCATATATATATATATATATATATATATATTTTTTTTTACAGCATTACTGTGCATGTAAAAGGTCATCGCCACATTCTGTCAAATGATAGCATGCAAAAATAAAACATAAAAAAAGATGGCATGCCAAACAAAGATGCCTGATAGATTCACGTCTCAGCTGTAAAATGTCCCATCAAAGTTAGTGTCTCAGAAGACAAAACGGAAGTGTAAACAATGGGGCTTACTTTATTCCATTTGAAATTATTTTGTACCACTGAAAACTTTTGGTCAAAGCTTTTGATGTGAGGATTTTCTTCCCTTGACTGTGTGTGTTTTTAAGTGTTTATTTTTAATTGGAAATAAGTACATGCAGGAGCACTGCTGCACCTAGCAGGAACCCGACGGTTAAAAACAATTTCTGTTAAAAATTGTTTATTACAGGGCATTTTGGTGGTTTTTAGGAAACATCTGACTCAACAAAAATTGTCTGACAGCAGGTTTTCCAGCTGAGAATTGTTTTCTCAGCTGATTTTTCTTATTTTTTTTATTTTATTTTTTTCATTTTCAAAATACACATCCGGAATTTGGCACAAGACTGAAAATAAGTGACAGGATCTCTTGGTCTTATCTTATAAACTGAAAGATTCCTCTATTTAAGAGGTTAAATGAATACATGAAGAATAAACGTTTTTACCTAGCCATTCATGTTATTGTCCTCACATGCCAATGAAAATATCGAAGACTAAGAATAATTTTAGCTTATAGTGCTTGTCAATATTTTTCCAAAACAAAAACAAAAATTTCATTTAGTTAGCTTGCAAAGATTATTCCATCATCAAATTTAATTAGCAAATTTAGGTCCATAAATTCAAATGACCTCAAATATAGATAAAAAATATACAAAAAAAAAAAAAAAATTAAATAGCATCATTTTAAAAGGATTTTACATTGAAAGTAATTTAACCAGTGTATCCTCTTTGTGGATGAGCAGTGGGATCAAGATGTTTCTGGAAAGTGTGAGGAGGATTCTGCAAGTACCATTAAATACAATTTTAGTTTTCTGTACTCATCAGTACTTGTCAGTAGCTTTTCCTGTTTCACTTTCGTCATTTTGGTTTTAAAGAACAATCCTAGACTAGATATCCATCCACTTCATCTGCCTTCCAGCTGATTATCTAACAGAATTATTCTGTGGTCAGGAGTTACATCAAGTTTATCTTTACCTGACGAATCCTGAGGTTTCCTTTTCTTCTGGGCTTTCCCACCCTTCACACTCTGCTTGGCTTTGTCCTTGTCATCTTTTGCCTTTATTTGTGGAAAAAAGGAGGAGAAATAGCATACTGTAAAACATATGTCACTTTCATCTTAGTAAGGCACACAGGTTAATGAAAGGAAGGTAATATTTCTAATGTCAACAAGTTTCAAATAGTAAAGGTGCTTGTTTCTGTTTGCGCAACAGCGGGGATGCCAAGACAGAGTGTTTGTTTTGTTGCTGTGGTGCCTCATAACTTAAAGTTCATATTCTGCTTAGTGGATGTCTCCCCGTTTAAGAGGAAAGGTCACATATTCTGCAGCAAAAAGCAATGCCACAGCAACCTGGGTCCTCAGTGGTATATCTGGAACAGAAAATGTAAACTTTCAGAAGCATCATAAGTGCTGGATTATGCCTAGAAATGAGTTCAATGTGCCAGAAGGAGCCCCTGAACAACACACATGAGCATAAACATCTTGTAGGGTTCTTAATGTTTCACCCCTAAAGGACAACACACACACACACACACACACACACACACACACACACAGGTACATTCTGTTCCAGCACACCACAATCATTTGATCTCTCGCTGCATTAATATCACCGAGTCAGAAGAGACCAGACAGGCTTTGCAGTGATTGCATCCAGCTGCAGTTGAGAGCCCATTCACTGATAGTAAAAAACATGAGTGTCTGGGTGTGATAACAAGTTTGACTCCTATCAGCTGCACCTAAGCAGTAAAAAAAACAAAAAAAACACAATCTCTTCACAAAGGAAAACTACTTAACATTACTGAGAACAGGGCATTCAGGATCCGACTTTAACCATATTTTAAGTTTAAGTATCTGTGTCATACTGGCTCCTTCTGCAGTACCTAGAAATCTTTATTCATTTTCTCACCTTCCTGCTGGTTTTGTTTCCAGGCTGTTTGAATAAAATCTCCACCAGCTTGGAGCTCTTTACCACCTCCCCAATGAAGCAGATCACCTGCTGAGTTCCCTCCACCAGCTTCTCCACCCCTTCCAGCCGCCGCCCCTGACTCTCTATGCGCTCCACAGCCCCTCGCAGATCCCTGCAAACCGTCTCGATCCCGGAGCCACGTCTCCCTTCGTGGGACGAGGCCACATCCCGACCCATGCCTCTCACATCCTGGGACAGGCCATCCAGCCGGGTCAGGACGGTCTGCTGCATGATGAGCAGGTGCTCCATCTGGGAGCTGAGGGAGTCGATCCTGCTCTCCATGCAGCGCAGAGTTGCGTCGTGGTGAGCAAAGGAGGAGGATGAAGCTTGGAACCGGTCTGATCCATTCAGGGAGAACTTCCTCGCAGAAAGCTTCTGACCGTGAAGAGGATTGGGATCATACACTTTGGCTAAAGAGTTAACCAGGGTGGAGCTCATGACTGGTGCTGAAGTGCTCGCGACTACCTAAATCTACTGGTTCTGCTTCATATGAAGGAAACTGCAAGAAGAGCCATTGTGGAGGCAGAAGAAGGGATGTGGATGGAGGTCATGAATCTATCCCTGAAATGCCGTGTGACAAAGCTGAGTTATAAGAATAGCAGGTGGCTTTTCCCTAAATGAAAGAACAGCCCTCTGTGGACGTCAGAAGCTGAGTGGCCAGTGATAAGAGCTCTGAGCTCGGGTGTGCAGCTGGGGATTGATAGGGGGGCTTAGGTAGGTGGGCTAGCTATGTGACATTTGAGCTACTTGAAAAGCCCTTCAGACAGGTGTCAGAATCCCAGGAATCTGGGCCTGAAACATGACGCCATATAAGAAGTACAGCAAACAAATAAAAATGTCCTGCCTACATAAAAAGAACAGACGATCCCCAGGGGGATAATTGAGAGTTTCATCAGCTGTGTCAGTGTGTTGTTTAATTGCATTTAGTTAATTTTATTTATAGCGGCAATTCATATGAAACATTGTGTCAAAGCTCTTTGCAAGAAAAACTGGTCCAATTCATGTCCAGTTGTACAAAAATAAACTCAAAATAAAATTCATGCTGGTCTAAAATATTGGAGACAATCTAACGCAGTTCATCAGCAACTCCTAACGAATTACACTTTTTAATATGGGCCATGTGGGTAGTTCACCAGGGCTATATTAGAAATGGGGTGTGCAAAACCACCAAATTAAACAAATTTTCTGTTGGATGTTTTTTTTTTTTTTTTTTTTTTTTTTGTATGTGGAGTAGGCTCCCCTGGACATTAGCCAGTTCAGTTTAATTCAAATTCAAAAATTCTTTTTGAATCCCAAATTGTGTGTATAATCAACTCAGTCAACTTATGAAGCACTCAAGTCATTACTGCAGCTATCTCTCCTTTTACAGATTTAAGACGTAACTAATTAAAAACTATTGTGGAAAATAAATTTTTAAGTTACCCTTATGAAAGCAAGACAAAATGAACCAAGTGTTTGTCTGTGTGAGACTTTGGACCCCAACGGATCACATAAGCATTAGGAATCAAGGTGAATTCCAGTGTGTTCACATCCCTGACTGGTTCAACTCACTGTATGCGTCAGCACTGCAAAACAATATTGATGCATCTGCCGCTGCATATTTCGAACTCTAAGAGTGTGTCGTGAATCTTTCATATACAATTTTTGCCTACATTTTAATAGAACACATGCTTATAAGTTTAAAGTGTTTTTAAAATATTTTTTCATTTGATGCATTAAAGGCATGAACGCAATGTGAAGAATGAGAAGCCATTGGACGAAAACAAAGAAGCAGGGCATCCCCGTGTCACCCCAGTGGTGTTTATGGAGCAGAAAAGTATTGTGGAAGATGGAACATGTGCTCTTCCCAAGAACTAAAGAGGAAGAACTGACAAACAAGTTGATATGCAAAGGCCTACCGAGGCTTGTCTGAATCCACAGACTGAGCTCATAATTTTCCACATCTCAGCACAGCTCTATCTGAACCTGGCTAGCTGACAAAGCGCTGGCGCCTTTATACCGGCCCCCATCTGTCAGCACCGGAAAAAACCTGACCTATACTCTGTCTCTCGCACTGTTCCCAGTTCAGACAGTCTCTCAGCTGTCATGGTGAACACTTGCACCCCTGGTGCCTGTTTACCAACTAAGGTGAGAGTAAAAGAGAACACTGGGGAGTTCCTGTGAAGACACATGTTTTGATAAGTGAGGAATGAATCCCCAGTTATTGACATCCCAGGAGACAATTATGGAACTCCAGTCACTCTTACTGATTTGAATTCAGTTGTTCTGCTTCGTTTCTTCCTGTTTAAGGGGAGTTTTCCTTTCCGATGTCACCACATGCATGCTCAGTATAGGGATTGCTGCAAAGTCAACGGCACTCAAGTCAGTGACTAAAGGAAATCTGCCGTTTTTTTTTTTTTTTTTTTTTTTTTTTACTGAATTCAATTCATGAATTGTTGAACACTAAACAAATTTGTCAGCCAAACTTTAGATATGTTGTCACCTTTGACAGTTGTTACTGAGACTTTACACCATGATGTTGGGCAATGCCTCACAAGGTTTTGTGTACAAGCAAAGAACATTGCAGCAAAGAGAAAGTTACCTCCAGTTTTGTAGGTGCAAGCTTTTTCAATATATGTTATATAGCTTTGTACATTATGCCATTACTGACAGGACAAGGTGTAATACTTTTTGTAAAGTTTCAAAAGTTGTCCTTTCAGATTTACAACTATTTTTTTTTTCCATTTGTAAACCCACAAAGTAAAACTACATATTTCGCTACTAAAGTTTAATTCTTTCATTTTGTATTTAAAGTATTTGGTCATTTGTATTTCACTGAAAGAGACACAATGAGCTTGATTAATACAAATTACTGCACTACTGTTTAATATTTCGGAGTCTTGTAATATATTACAACATGCAGAACCCATCGTATATGAAGTTTTAATGTTTATCATACTTCAAATTTCTTCATTACAGAGACCGATCGCAGAAGAAGGAAAGTGGTAGCTGATTGGTCTGCCACTGGTTTCAGCAAGAGGTTTAACTGTACTCTGTCAGGGAATCACTGAAATCCCCACGGTTAGGAAAAGGTTGCGCTGTAAGATGAGAGTCTGTCAGGAAAGGAAAGCTGTTAAGGAATGAGACTGATGCTGCCGAGCTACTCTTTCTGCATATAGAGTTACTGAGCAGGAAGACAAAGACAACACACAATAATTATCGTTGGGTCACAAGTTTTCCATTCATCCAGTGTTACTCTGGTGGCATTACCCCGGAGCTACGACTATACAGCGTGTCACAAGCAGCAAACATGTGCTACTGCATAATTAGCTGCTGTTTTGAGTCCACATTTAGAAATACAGTAGCTTGGTAAGAGGAAGCTGAAATTTAGGAGTGTGTGTTTTACATTTAGAGTGATCTCTTACTTGGAAACTCACCCAGATTTTTCACATAGTAGTCAATTGGTGATATTTGAATTGATCTTGCACAACATAATTATTTGCTTGGATTTTATGTAGCTCTGACTACTTGCTTGTCCAAATAAATGAAAAAATATTTGTAATAAAATATAAACTTTACGAGCACTGACGGCAGCTTAGTGACAGATCTCTCATCTTTAGCATCTTCCAGGGCCCCCACGTCTCCATCGGGCCCCCCAACCCTTCCAGAGTAGCCCTTCCCAAGCGGCATCTCTGCCTTTGTAGGATTCACCATTCTGAAATATTGACCCTCCCACCCCGCCGTGGCTTGTCGTTGCTGAAAACAGTTTCATGTAACTGTGTTGAAAGGATCCTAATCTCCTTACTTACAGCCAGTGGGTTTCACTTAAACTTATGGCGTGAAATATTGATGTGATGAAAGAGAGATTAAAACACAAGGAGCAAACATAGAAAGTGTCAGTAACTGAGATGCAGCAGAGTCTCATTGCAGTGTTTAGGTTTTGACCTTCCAAGTATGTACTTTGAAACTAAGAAGCATTTATGGTGCAGCGTTTGGAATGAGCGAAACCATGAAAAACTTCAACAGCAACAACAAGACAAAATGGATAGTAATCTGCCAGCAATGCCAAGATAAAATGAAACTGTGTTGCATGAATCCGCTGATGAACTTTTAAATAATTCTGACTAAAGTGCATTGTTCTACTTAAAGTCCCAGTAGTATTTAGCAAATTCTGTATCCTTGGACAGGAAATACTTTTTGATAGCTTGCACTAGTGGCTATAAAAACTTGGTCACCTATGACGCCAGTCTTTCCTGGGGTGTGGTGTGATTTACATGTTTTTACTACCTGCATCATCGTCCTCGCCCTGTATGTGATGGCACATTCCAGTTGTCTTAACGTTTTTAATCACTTTGTTGATCGGAGATCGGGAAGTAGGCATTTTAGATAGCATGTTCTTTTGTCTTCAAATCTTTAAAGAGTAACTATAAGTAATGGATATTCTTGTCATTTCATATTTAATACAAATGGAATTAGGAAGTCATGGATTAGTCAATGTAAAAGTCTTTTTTTTTTTTAAGTCTGACCATATTATGCTCAATTCTTTGCTACGGATGGACAATCTAAGCATTTCCTCCACTGTTTTAGGGTGACAATGAACATGTGGTGAGTACTCGCCTGGAAGACTGAATACAATCTCCACAGCTCCCCCCTGCTGCTTCCGACGTGGGGCAAATATTTAGTTGTCACCACTGGTTGATGACAGATTGTTCTAGCACATTTTAGCTACCGCGATAAGATTCATTCTGCTCTCCATGTTTCTACTTCAGGTCAGCATTAACCAAATTCTTTTCACGGAAAACAGTTGCTGTGTGACGCCAGCAGAGAATATGTGAGAGTGAGAGTGAGAGAGAGACAGAACCAGCTTGTAAATAAATGTGTTACATAAGCCATCCCCGGGTGCTCTCTGACTGACTTTTAAATAGATGCACACAAGACCCCCTTTCCTCACTATCCAGAGCTTTCCAGTTCATTAGTGACATGCAGCATGAACACAACTGTTCGTCAAAGGATTGTATTTCAAAGTCTTTGTTGACATTTTGCTCTGAGACGCGCTGGGAGTTTATTTGCTTTGTTTAAATCAGTTTTTACAGCAAAATAAGTAGCATTTATGCTGCAGAGTAACACATATTATAAAACAATGTAATTTCTACAGCTTGTTAATACTCTGTAACCCATTCCTACAGCTTTGATGGATCTAGACAGTACTACTCAATTGTACAATAAATATGTCACTGTATATTATTATTATGTACATTATAAAATGGGAATGTTTCATAGTAAGTGTGTAAAAGTTGAGTGAAGGCTTTGCATATGCAGCTAAATCTTAAGCTAAAACTGCACCTGTGAACTCTTCTTTTATGCAATTTTACGATTTAAAAAAACATTTCTAATCCTTTATATGTGACACATTGATAAATGTAGATTTTAGTCTAAAAACTAACAACTAATGCAAAATTTGGCAATAAAGAATTTTGAAATGATTTTTTCAAATTAAAGAAAAAATATATACAATTTAAATATAAAGTAAATTATTGTGACAAGTTTTGAACAAAAGTTAGCTGCACTTTGACACTGATACCACTGGAGGGCAGACGACAACCGCACTGACCAGAGTTGAAGGAATTTAGAAGCAGTAACATTTCGCCTTGGGGTCATGCAGTTTTCTCGTTGCTTTTAACACAAAGCTGCTGCTGTAATGCATGCTAGTCATTACAGATGGCCACAGGGTGTCATGTAATATCTACTGTACATGGTGACAGATCATAAATAAGTCCATTTACAGTTAAGAATAAGTTGTCGGCTATTGCATCATGTCAGAATTAGCTCAGCTCAAAATCAGATAAAAAAAAAAAAAACACTTTTCCTATTTAAAATTTGCTTCAGAAAACATATTTTTGTTTGTTTCTATCAAATGTTTCACTTATAGCTACAACTTGCTAATGTTTGTCTTGATTTAGTTAGAGAGAGAAAAAACACTGTCATATGTGTACATCTTTTACACAGCGACATTGACTGTAGATCTACAGTATATCATTTTTAAGTTTGATGGCAGTAACTTTGTGAAACAGGAGCCGAACTTGTCATGACTGTGAGAAATTAATACTTATTTTATGAGATTGCAGGAATCTAATTTAAGAACATTCTATATAACAAGATGAAGCTTTCATTTATTTGTATTGGATCAAATGATTTCTCCTATTACAGATTTCTAATTTGTTTTTGTTTTGTTTTTGACAAACTTAGTCAAATCATAAAATCATAATTTTTAATTTTTGACAAGTATAACAACAAGTATAACAACATGCAATTTTCAAAATGTATATCTATTGAAAACATCTTGTTGAATTGCCAACCACTGTTACACCACAGATAACCTGCTGTTAACCACATTTTTAAATTTTAAAAGCTGGTTCTGTGAGAGTCTGGAAAGGTCTGGTTTTAGGTTCACCAGATTCGACACAATTGCTGTCAAATGGGAACAGAAGAAGACAGAATACTGAAATGAAATCAAAAGGGGGATTCAACCGCTTCAAACGGCACAATCCTAGAGTTACCTGATGTTCTGTTTGGTTCAGATCATTCTGGAACCTCCCTGGGAGTTTACTGCTTAACATTCTAGTTTCTTTTTGGGGATTTCATTTTATTTGCATCGTTACGTTGTATTTATTTGGTACTTTGTGGGATGTGTCCAGGTCTTAATTAACTCATTCCAGCTACCTTTACACTGCTGATATATATTTATTTAGCCTCGACCCAAGTTGATAAATCATTTCATTTGGTCCTTGTCAAAATTAAGGAGCTGTTAACCATGGTCACTACAAACAAAATGAGATATTAAAAATATCTTTTGGATAGGTGCCTTTCATGAAACAGTTTTTCTTTATAACTAGCTTCACAAGGATTTGTTGGACCTGTGTTGCTAATGAGTTATGTAAACGTTTGAAAGAAGACACCAGTTGAGAGGGCAGAGTTGAGCAGGCGAAAGCAGCGCATTTACTCTCAGTCTTCAAACTGAACTCACATGTCAGCTTCCTTTCATGCTTCATCAAACGAGGTAAAAACTGTTAAAAAGACTCGAGTCTCGCATGAGAAGCCCAACTCAAGTTTCAAATCTAAGTCATGTCTGAAGTCTTCAGTTTTTGCGACACAGGAGCGACTCGAGTTGGCAACTCAAACTTGGGCTGCCATTTCTGGTAGAAAACTTCATAAGAGTAAATATTTGCAAATCAGGAACTTGTAATATAACAAGCTAAGGGCTTCATTTACTGAATCAGATGCGTTTCAGTTAGAACATCTAAAATATCTATGCTGTTGACTGTAATGTTGCATTCCATGTTAGGGAAAATGGCTAAGTCAAAAAATGGTCCAAGAAGGAACAATGAATGTGATACAACAGACAATAAAGCACTTTTCCTAGAGGTCCAGATTTGTAATTGTAAAATTAACTTGAAGGAGAAAGTTGACTCTACTTTTATCAAACAATTGCAGTGTTGATTGGACTTTACAAGTGTTGTAGTGCTGACAGACTCTGTGATGATCAATTTTCAGTTTACTGATAGAGGAGATCAGACTTTTATTCATTTATATGACATTCACTTTAACAAGGTTTCTAAGGGTCTATGGAAGAAAAAGAACCCCACAGCATTACAGACTCTCCACTACACTTACAGTGGGGATGACGCGATTTTCTACGTTCACTTCAGTCAAGATTCATGAAGATAAGACCAGACTCTTATCGACTGTCACTAAATAACACAGTTACAGTTAGGTTCTTAGCTGCATTAAGCCAAATCCAGACATTTAGATTTGTGTATGCATTTGTGATGGTAGGGCATCATTTCCAAACAACCAGTTGGTAAGTAGATAGTGTGCTCAGTTCTCAAGTGACACCGCACAAACATTGAATAAATGAACTCAGATTAAGAGTTAGATCTTTAGATATAAAAATACATGACTACAGAGTCTTGTCTATAGAATTGTAATTATGAGAACAAAAATATAGATTGAATGATAATTATGGAAATTAATTATAATTATGCGGTGGAAGGTACATTATAAATGTAGTTTATTTATTGCTTTAATTACATTTAACACAAAAGTATTAAAGGTAACTAGCTTTGTTTTGTCGGTCTAAACAGAACAAAGAACAAAATAGTGTAGGCCTAAGAGTTTTTTGTTCTCAACACATTGGTAAAACAAACTAACCGTTGTAAGTTTTAATTTTTTACTTTACTTTCTTCAACCCAACATGTGAAACAACTATAGGCTCTCCGCTGTCCACACTCTTTTTATTTGTGTGCTAATTTTAGCTGAGTCGAGTGAGTCTGAGAATCTGAGTCCAAGCCCTTTGCGCATTAGACCAGGGCATTAACACAAGCTCTAGCTTACTCTATAAAAGCCTGGTACAAAAACATTTATTTGTGCCTCATAAAAACCAGACCCTGAGGTTTAGAGGATGAGATATTATTCTATACATTAACAGTAAAATCAACAGTCATTTACAGTTTAATAAAGCTCAGCAGCTTGGCTTTAAAATACATACATCAAAATTTCACAGTTAAAATCAGGAGGAAAATATAATGTATTGAAAATCAAGTATTCTATGGGTTTGTGGCTGATAAATTTTATTATTCTTGTTTAACTTCACTTATTACAAGGTCATATTAATGCAACATGAGCAGTTCTTATGACTAATCACATTATTTCCATTGCATTTCTGATTTTAAGCATCCCTAAAATATTGTTTGTTTAAAGGTTGATAGATAACACAGGGAAGTTTTGTTACTGTATGTATCACAATTATTTTTAAGTGATTCCTGTTTGTTTTGAACCACACACAGATAGCTGAATGGTAAATGAGGCAAAAAAAAAAAAAAAAAAAAAAAATCTCTGAAGTTCACGGTGAGAGAGCAGAAGCACAGAGGGGCATCTTGGGATCACAGAGTGTCTTATAATAATCAAATGATGCACTTGATGTGCCAGCCACTTGTTTGGGAGGCATGGTAAGGAAAACCTGTTTCTGTCCTGCCATCAAAAGGATCCACATGATGAGTCTGCAAACATACTGAGTCCTTATCATAAACCAACTTGTTCTGGTCAGATTAGGGCTGTATTCAACAACAAACTCTTCAAATAGAGCTCGCATAAAAACAAAGCATGGATACCAGACAATGCACCACATGCCTTCTGCTAGTTATGGTACAGGATCTCAATGCTGGGGCTTTTTTCATTTGCAAAGTTTTGGAAACAGAACCAAAAAGCGAAAAAAAAGGTAGAAGAAATTTTTCAGAGGCCTCACTGGTGGGTAGGGTGTCGTTAAAAAAATCAGGATTCATTAAAGGCCACCAGAGAAGCTTTTGTGTGCCAAATAAGACTTAAACCAGATGAGAGAAATGTATTTATTAATGAACAATGCTGCAAATGATACATGAAAATGCCATGATCCATATTTTTAAGAGCTGCACTGAATTTCAGAATCCCTAAAACAGCTAAGTAATAAAAGATCAGAGCCAGAAATTATGTTGTCAGAGTAACTATTTAAAAGTATAAAAGAAGCAGCAACAGATATTACTCTAAATAAAATATAATATACATTACAATTCTAGTGATTTTGATCAATTTTTAAAATAACAAAAAGTAATTTATAGGACATTTTAGCTGTTCATGTATTTGGATTTGCATAAATAAGCTTGACTATGGATGTTGGGATTTTATTTGGGACTTTGGAAAGAACAAAAGTTTTGTTTGTTTGTTTGTTTGTTTTGTTTTGTTTTTCCCCATTAATCATAGTTAAATTACAAAGCATCCCAGCCAGCATGCCTAGGTGGGACCCATGTGGGGACAAGGAGGGCAGACTATATGGGTCCCATATGGGTTTGTCCGCGGGTTCCACGATGGCCCCACATGGGTTTGCCCATGTAGGGCCACAGCCCACATGGGCCCTGCATGGGCCCTAATTGGACAAAACCCATGTGGGCCACCACCATATAGGGCCCATGCAGGGCCCATGTGGGCTCTGGCCCTACATGGGCAAACCCATGTGGGGCCATCGTGGAACCCGCGGACAAACCCATATGGGACCCATATAGTCTGCCCTCCTTTTCCCCACATGGGGCCCACCTAGGCATGCTGGCTGGGCATGCACCAGTATCATGCTGCTGGAGCAGTAAAAACATTATTCTGTCACTGAGAAGAAATCGAGGCTGAAAAGCATCACAGCTCCAAATTTTATGAGGAGTCAGTTACATTTGCTACATGCCGGTTTATGTAAACACAGTACAATGGTTTAAGCATAACAGCTTAAACCAGTTTGACTGTCTTCTCTGGAAGGAGAGTGACTAAATATAATTAATATTGCTTATATTTCTTATCAGTAGAATTCAACAGTAAATTAAAAGTAAACAAAAATGTCTCGGATGCAAAAAATTGTATTCACATTCCACATCTGCTTTCCACATACCGAGTAGTGTTTGGTAGTGTTTGAGTGTATAAGTGAGGGACTACTTCTGGATTTCCTAGAGTGAAATTAAAAACTACTTGTAATTGACACCAGCATAGCTGAGCTCAGATGTTTCAGAGTCTAGTTTCAAAAATAAGATACCTACAGGCAATGTCAGACCTAGAGTAATTCCAATGTTCACAAATCGGTTTTCACAAATAAGATAAGAGGTGGATTTTCCTGAAAATCTGAGAGCGTTTTCCAGGAACATGTCTGTTGCGATATTCCACGACAAACTAGTTTTTTGGTGAATTTTTGAATTTCTGTAATTTTTAATAGAAAGTGAGATAACAGAGGAGCAACTTCCACTGTCTCAGCAGGTAACTAAACCATCCTGTGCTGGGATCACCTGTTGCACAGTTGCTTAGATCTCATTGTTTCCTGCTTTACCTGTGCTTCTGCATGCCGTGCTGTCCTTCCTCCCTTCCTGATGGAGAATACGTTCCACACTCGCCTCCAAAGAAAAGTGGCCACCAGGCACACGCTTCCTAATATCCAAATATCTTTATCCTTTAGGAAGTTCTCCATATTGGAAAAGTTCCGCTTCCTGTCCCTCTTGTCAGCCTGAGGATGTTGGAATGTCAGTATTATCTCAGTCTGTATATTGGGATCTCAGGCAGCAAGGCCTCGGCTGGCGCGCCAGTTGTTTCTTATGAAATAGCTGGACTCCAGTAGCACGGCAATAAATGTCCAGTCTTTATCTAACTAAAGTCTCTGACAAGGACAGGGTTTCTGTGCTGTCAAGGCGCCCACCGGCCCACCCACTCACCCTCAACCTGGCTTCCTCCCTGCCTCCCACCACAGGACCTAAAAGGAAAGAACATGCTGTCTCTGAGACGAGGTCGGGACAGGTGGTGTTGGGTTCTGGGTATCGTTGCTGTACAGAGAAACGGATGCCCACCGCCTCCGCCGCCGCCGTCAGTGGTGGTGGTATGCTAGTGAGACACTACATGCATCATCACATCTTCAGAGCCAGCAATTTGTGCAAACTTGCATGATCTCCGGTATAAACTGGCTGCAGGCCACAGCTTCGCCTCTGAATCCCATCGAGTGTTCTCTACATGCACTGCTGCAGATGCAACAAGTTGATACGGGAGCACACTTGCAAACAAACACCTTCTAGTGTGTGGTGCTAAGTTTATCTTTTGTGCAACGTGCTGGACAGATGGCACCAAAACAAGAGCTGAAGTGTGGATGTCTTTCTCAGAGGAGTGAAGTGTCCACGCACGTGTGAGAAAGAGACATTCTTCATAAAGACACTTGGGGCACAGTGTGGTGAACTTACAAGGTGAAATTTAACAAACATCACCCAAAGAAGATGAAATGTTCTGAAAAGTACTGTTCTCGTGTGGACGCTGTATTTGCAGCTGACACACTACTTATAGACAAGCATGTTCGCATTGTTGGCAGAGAAGTGGAGGTTCTTTTTTGTGCTGCAAATGCATCTGCATGCATGACAACTATCTGTCAGGATGGAGTGGCTGATTTATGCAGAGCAGATTTGTCACGTTGCTTAGAACTCCAATGTATGAAACTGGGATTTTGTACGACTGAACGCAAAGTAGTGACTGATTGTGAAATAGAAGGATAACATAATTTTCCTTTTTTTTTTCTGACAAAAAAAAGATCTAAAAGAGGTGGTACGTTTTAATGCAGATTCCTAAATAAATACCTTGTGAAACCTGGTTTCACTGCTATGAGATTTCTGGCCTTTAATATATGCAAAATAGCTCAAGCTCAGCCAGACAATATAAAATATGTCTAAACATCCAAGTCTTGCCACAGATTATTAACTTAATTTTGATATGAATTTTAATTGGGCCATTCGCATACGCTGTGATCTACTCCTTTCATATCTGGGATTTAAAATGAGCAGCGCATGAGATGTTCAAAGCTTCTATTTTATGACCTAACCCTGCTTGAAACTTTTCCACAACCTTAGCGCTGATCCATCTTCCATGTTTCTTGGTCTTCGTGATGCTTTTCTGTGTAATGTTCTCCAACAAATCTATAAGGCACTCAGAGAACAGCTGTATTTATACAGAGGACAGATTACAGTAGCAAACAGTCACACGGGGTTAGGGAGATAGGATTAACATTAAATAATAAGTAAAATAAAATAAAATAAAAAATTCATGTGCTAAGATTTACCAAAAAGGCATTTTAAAGTATGAACTCCAAGCATTTTAATTTAACATACTTCAACAGCTGGTGGAATTCAAGAGCCACTCGGGGAACCAGGCAGGATAAATATTCCCACCGGGAATCTGAGGAGAATATCTACAGTGAGCAGCAGGGATGGAGTGACAGGACGGTTACTAAGCACATAGTTCTGGTAACTGGTCCTTTTATTTCTAAGAAATCACCAAACAGCTTTCTGTGTCAGGAAAAGAAAAAGTGTAAGCAACAGACGGGTACCTGAAAGGCAAAAAAAATGGATCTTTTGACAGAGTTAGAGGTAAAGAAACAGAAGCTATTCATACTTTGAACATCTTAGATTACATACGGTGCCTCACATGTACCCAGAATGTTTCCCTGAAACGTGTTCTGTTGTCACGTTGCGTACAGAACTGATTTACAGTTGGACTAAATAGTAAATAAAAAATACTTCAAGTATGCGCACAGAACAGTTCCTGGATTTCCCAGCTAGCTGACACAGAACTTTTATAAGTAGTTAATAGAATAGAATAGAATAGAATGTGTTGATCCCAAAGGGGGATAAGATACCTACTTGCTTATTTGTTGACAAGCTACTCTCACCAAGGTTTTAATGAGTTTTAAGTTGAACAACAACTTCAGTTTTAATTGGTTCAAATAAACCTGTACTTTCTCAACTTAATATGCATAATCAACTGGTTCAAAATTGAAGTCTGGTGGAATTTTAGGTGAAACCATAAAACATTTTAAATAGTGATTCGATTAGTGTGTAAATGCTGAATAAAAGGGAAATGTTTGAATGAAACATCCATGTTTCTACACATTATTTTCAGTTTCTTTTTCTAAAAAAATAAAAAACCAAAATGTCTAAATAATTTCCTTTGAGATACATAGCAAATACTTATATAGATATAAAAATCATATCTCCAAGATGTAGTTCCAAAGTGTCACATTGTTTTGTTTTGTTTTTGTTTTTTGTTTTTTTGCAGGAAGAAATTTGGGAGTAGCATGGTGATTTGAAAAGGAATTTAATAACAAAGTGCAAAACCTGCAAGAACTGTCATGAGGAGAAAGGGACATTGAACCAGGTCAAACAAATAAACTCAACTCTAAGAGTGAGGAGAGACATTAAAACCAAGTAAGTTTTATCATAGGGATGCTAAGTATCTAGGGTAAAATGTGGACTGAGGGAAGAAGACAAATAAACACACAGAACACAAAAGGAGCTGAACTAAAACGCAAACGATTCTCCAAATCACAAGAGGAACCGCCTAACACTAACATCAGAGAATACCAACATGCACAGTATACAAGAAATAAAAAAACACAATTGATATGACTTGACCTAAACAAGAACAATAGCAGTTTAAGACTGATCAGGAAACAATGGCATTTAGTTAACCCCCATCTTCATGAAAGCAAAAGGATAAACCATGATTTACCAGTTTGTCATCTTCATGTTGGTTACACTCTACATTTTTTATTTTAAAAAATGACTGCTTTCAGTTAATTTTGTCCTTGTTCCTTTTGTCAAAATTCTGATTTATAAAAAACTAAAAATTAGTGTTGCAAATGGTATCAATTTGTACATCATTGCTGCTTTGGCTGATCCTTGATAAATACAAATCATTTACCATATATGAGCAGAGCTGTTTTACTAACACCTAAACTTATTAGTTCCAGAAACTGTTTCAAAAACGTTTAGACTTTTATGATTCAACAACTGAACCACTAAAGTAGAAGCAAATCATTTGTTTTCGGAAACAGCTGGAGCAGAGTCCTAGAAGTTATCTTCTGAGCTTGAAAGGTATCCGCTTCTGCCATCTGGTGGTAAGGTCTGTAATTCTGAGAGTCTGATTACATACCAAGCATTCATTTTGGGCTGAGGCTTTAAGTGCGCATGTGTGTGTGTGTGTATGTGTGTGGCCTTGTATTTGATACAGTGTAAGGACCATTTTTCCGACAAATAGCACGCGTGTCTTTGAGTGTTGCAGACAGAAGTCAGAAAGTTCAAGCAGGAAACAACCAAGCATAAAAAGATCGGCAGCACCCTCTAGTGAGCCTGTGGCAGTTCACCTGTTGGGTCGTGTCGACCCTTTCAACAGATGTCAAGGACTGGGGTAGTGTTTGCTGTGAGTTATTTCAGTTCTCTTTTTCCTCTCTCTCTGTTCAACGTATATGTTTCCATCAACGTGAGGAATACAACAGTGTTGTGTTCCTCGTGCACTCTGACCTAGAATTATTAAAAGGGAACTACAGTGGCCGCAAAGTCAGAATAGATGCAGATAAATTGTGTCCTTCAGAATTAATTTGCAGTGTCTTAAGTAGTATCTTGTGAAAAATAAAAAAATAAAAAAATGGCTTTTTTTTGTCTCACTGAAACTCAATATCATCTTGTGAAACCAAATTAATTAGGCTTAACTTGCTCAAATACAAATCTAAAGCCAAATACATGAAAAGGAGGATGCAATACGTCTTCACTAGTCAGTCAGTTCATTAGTCTGACACCTCCATGCAGACTATTAGAATGAAGAATTTCAAGTCTGGGCACATTACCTGCCGGTTTCTTCCCTCCAGTTCCACATGTTTGAGTTCCCAGAAAGAGCGCATGGTCTCCACCTTCTCCAGATGCCGATAGAAGGCCAGCCGGTCCAGTCGAAGGCTGTTGCTACGGTTCCGGATCGCTTTCAGTCCCTCCATCTTTTCAACGATTGGGGACATGGGAATCGGAGGTGGCAAAGCTGTGCTTGGGGTTTTACTATTCTTCTTCCCATAAACACTCTCCTTACACAGATTCCTCTTATCTGACCTAAAAATACAAAACATATTTCACAGCAGAAGTCAAAGTCAAGGCAAACAACACTAAATTTCAATGGCTTTGGAGCAGCAGATTAAAGGTGTCCAGAAGATTCTACTGATGGAAAAAAAAATAAATAAATAAAATCTGCTGCTCCAGTTTAGATGCTGTGATATCTAAAGTGGATGTCACAGCATCTGAAACAACATTGGTGAATTAGTAAAGGGGGCATAATCAAAATATCAATGTTGATCGTTCGAAATCATAAATGGAGTATTTTATCCACAAAGTTTTTAAGTATATAACCCATGATTTGCTAACTTCAATGGAATGGACGCTGGGGGTCAGCATCGGTAAACTGGTCTTTTCTGAAATGTCTCTGAATGGTCTTGGAGCCAGGACTCTTAACCGGAACAGTCCAAGTCTACACATTATCAATAAATACATAAACGTTCCCTCTTGCTGTGGGAACCATTTAGAGTGCAGGACACATCTTGAGGTGGAATATATGCAGAGTTATCTTTTCCATTTTTACTTGGCCACCAGTAAACTGAATAGCATCTTGAGAAGGAATAACAGTAAGCCTTCCCAATGATTTGACAGTGCATGGAGTCATGCAGTGCAGCAAGTGCTGTTAAATGGATTACTACTTCAGTAATAAAAGGACAACGGAGTTTCTTGCCCAGCCCTTATGAACAGCTTTGAAATACTGAAACCGTGTGGCCCAGATCCTTTGATATGTTCCTCCAGAGGGCCGTGGGACCTCAGTTGCAAATGAAATGATTAATGGTGTTGTGGAGAAATATGTTCTGGCATCTGCTGGCAACAGGGGGAGCAATGGAAGAACACAGGAGATATTTATACCCCCTTAGCGTAAATGCTCTGCCTTCGCTTCACAATTACAGACGTCACATCATGGCTGTAGTTTCAGAATAATGATTGAGGCTGTAATTCCGGATGTGCATAGCAGCCTGATCTGTCTCTTCTCATCAAAGGTTTTCTCAAGGTTGGATTTCACATTCAGTGGTGATAGTCGTCTGGGATCCACCTGTCACTGCTCTAATGTTGAGGATATGTTTACTATGGGAACAACTTTAAATTTGAGTACTGTTTTTGCTGTTAACTTTCCAACGTCTATAAGGCGTTGGAAAGTTATACATGTCAGGTATACATGTCAGGTATATCTCTGATGAGGGAATAACATTGTAGCATGATATACAGTTAAAAAAAAATAATAAATTTTACATAATGCATAGCATTTCTCAAACATGAGAAATGCTATGTTTCATGTTTGAGACATGAGACATAGCATGAGATGCAAAATGGCCCAAGAATGTGGCAGTCAGGAGTGTAACACAACCAAAAACGACTCATTGAATCAAATATGATTGGCAATAAAGTGGCATGATTGGGGTACTAATCTCTCAATAGAGTTTATTCAATCCTAAACTGTTTCCATGTGTTTTAGAGCAATCACCTAATTCACAGACTGAAGGTTGACATTTAGGACACTGTACTATAACATATATAGTTATAGTATGAACAAGTAGTGAATGCGTGCAAAAAGAATGCAAGTGTTTTTATTTGTCATGTAGTAAATTTCCAGTTGCCAAGTATGTTGAGTGGTTACTCTGAGATAGAGCAGATGTCCCATCCGACCATGATCCCGCCAATCTGTCTACATGTGGTGTGTTGCACAGGGAATGTCTTGAACTCTCATGCCTGTGTTAACGGTGCCAGCTCAGCTGGTGTTGAGATGCCTTCACTGACCTCCTCCCTACGTTCCCCTGCTCCTCCTGGGAGGCTAGCTGACCCAGGGTCATTTTTATTTAGAGGTTTCCATAGTTTAGGGGTGAAGGTGACTGAGCGTGCTATCAGCAGAAATGGAAAACCTCCATTTATGAAAAAATAACCATTAGGTGGAAAGGCCTGACTTGTTGCCGGGTAGACGGGGACACAACTAGTGTGCTTTCTATTCTTGTGGTTTCGACTCATTCCAGTTTAAAAAAACAGTTACCTATCTATCTACCTATTTTGTCTTGCTTGTGGCTGTATGGGATTAAGGTTTTACATCTGGCATTTTCTCTTTGTAAAAATAGAGGGTGGGTGTCATTACTTCTCCAGTTTAATCCTTTAATGTAACTGATAGGAACTGCATGTATTTCATAACTCCTGAAGAAGCAGTGAATCATTAAATCCCTCAGGATGGTGTTAGTCCAGGAGGGAATGTTTCACAAGCGACAAAAGCAGGGTCTCCTTCAAATCCTTTGCAGAGTGCTAAGTGTCTTAAGAGCTCAGTGATGAGAATAAAAACATCTCTGCCAAAACCAGTCTTGGTAAATCAAAAACGTATGCAATAAATGTTCCAAAATTGGCTTCACTTTATGAGACTGAATGCAGGGAAAATAGAGCTTGAGTTGAAGTAACCTCTCTGAAATAACGCTGCATAAATCTAAAAGATCAGCAATTAAAAACAAAAATAAAAAAATGAAATCTAAATACAAAGTAGATTTTTTTTTTGTTTGCTGAAAGAATATTCTTTTCAAATTAATCATGACAGTTGTGTACAATTATTTGTAGTTGGTGTTATTATGAATAATTCATACCAAAATCCAATAAGATCAATTTTACAATGGAACTTCATACAAACATTACACTTGTATATATTTACAGTTCACCTTAATGTGTCCGCGTATGTTATGTGGAGTGTGGAATATATCTATTTTTCCTTTGTGTAATATCCTATGTAACAAAGGATAAGAGGCAAGGTGCACGATACTAAATTTAATGACAAAGATAAATTGAATAAATCATCTGCACAAATAGTTGTATTTGAACAACTGGACAATGTGAACTAATTGTTCAAATACAAATATTCATGCAGAAGGTCGCATTTGTGCATCTGCAGCTTGTTATACAGACATTGCACTTACTATCAGTCATGATAAAGTTAAATGGTGCAGGGGACACCGAGTCTGCTGCGTGCACAGTTCCTCTCATTGTGTGCACATGTGCAGGCATCCATGTATGTATACAATAGGTGTATACTAATATGCAAGTGCGGAAGTAATTCAAGGTCTTACTGACCTGGGGTGTGTTTGGCTGTGTGCTTGGTACAGAAAAAGCAACAGAGTAGATTAGGAGTCTTTTTTTAACTTTAAGGCCAGAACATAAGGTCTAGCACCAGTTGGATAGGAGGGGCGACTTTAAATGGATTGTCTTCACCCCTTGGCTGGTATCTATCTCTGTAGGGCCTCCGCGGTCCTGGTTTAACTGTGGCATGGAAAGTCCCATTAAACTTCTAACCTTAGGAATGTGTTGTAGGTGTCTGGGTGCGTGCGTGGAGACAAAAAAAAAAAAAAAATCTAACAGATGATTGGGAAAGAGTAAATGTGTTGAACAATGCATTGCATTTGAAGTTTTTGAACACATTTTGTCACCACAAACCTGAATGCATTTTCTTTTTGTTAGTTTAAATAATAGACCAAAACATAATGAAGACTTGAAAGGCTAGTTTCCTCTTTATTAACAAATGTTTTAAAGTGTGCGCTGCATTTAAATTTTGGTGAAAATACTGGTCCAAGTTTTTTTGGTGAATGTCTTTACCAGCAGTACAAATCTAGAGAATACATATTTTTTGCACATTCTGCTTTGCAAAATAACTTCATCTTATACTGTGGACACATTTATTTTCAAGTCTTGCCACATAGTTTGAGTTAAGTTTAGGTGTGTATCTTTCTCAGATCCCTGTGGGCCTTGTGATGTTTTTTTTTTCCTGATCAGTGTTGTCGCTACCAAGCCTGTCAGTTTAAAGGGAACACTTTGTAGCTGTAGCATACTTTTCTTAGTAATGCAAAATGCTGTGTTATAATATTGTTTTTGAAGGTTACCCTATATTTACTTTTTCCACAATCCACACTTTTATCTCTGATGTGTCTGCTATGCTCCTTCATTTTTGTGATGCTGCTTACTCACTAATCTTCTCTATCAAACATTTCTATCAAACTCCAAGAGTTTGACCCAAATTCCTTGAGTTAGCATAAAATCAGTTGACATGTTTTTTTGTTGTTTTTCTGGGTGCATATATAGTTGTCTTTGTACTGAGATTAACTTAGGACGACTTCTGTAGCCAATTTATTGTAACTAGTTTTTGTTTCATAGTATCCAAATAAAGTGCAATGAATCCAACGCTTATCAGATTTTAAAATTTTTAATCTATAAAATATTCGTCTGCCTTTACACATCCATTATGTGCTATAATACATTGATATTTGTAGCAAAGTGATCATCTGTACTTATGCCAGGCATACTAGCTAAAGGTTGACCTATGGACGTATCAAGAAAACATTTCAAACTCTGAAGAACTTCCTTTTCACTTATATCCAAAAGTACAGAATGTATTTTAAGCCCTTTTTGCTTCGCTGAACTGGATCCTCAAGAGATTACGTTTCAAAAAATTTCAAAAAATGAAAATAAGCAACACTCCAAAAATATATACAACGATTTTAATGCGGGCTTATTAAATTTCACCAAATCAGACCTGCTAATGGATGGTCTGACATTACAATATCAAGTGATCAGCAGGTCAGTTTTCTGCGTCTAAACACAACGTATGCTAACTTTTCGGCTCACCAGATTGACACTTTCATCACATCAAAGCCAAAGCTGTGGTCACCAGTGGCCTGCTGGAGTTTCTGATGCAAATAGCTAAACTAAGATTATGCTAAATTGTTACTGGATCTGGGTGACCCAGAAATTCTGCTACAAGAAGCACATACTAAAAACATACATAGATGATGAACGTAAATGGAGTGTAGCTGACCTCTCGGAAAATACGCAGACTCAGTCATCACTCCGGCAACACAGCACACGCAAACGTTGCTGTTACTTATGCACAAGCTGGCACTGACTATTTCCTAATAGACATATTCAGAGCTCACAGCCCACTCTCACAACAGCTCAGCAACCTCTACAGAAGCTTGTAACTGTAGAACCTCCACCCAATGGACTTTACTATACTGCCAGGAACAAAGCAGAAGCCTTATTTTAGTCCACAGCAGATGGAGTCGCCCTTTGCTATGTTGTAAAACTGCCTGTAATCCAGTTTCCACTTTTAACCAATGAAGTTTGATTCTTTTCAATGTTGTTTTTTAATTAAATTTGATCATTTTTGTCTCAGAATGTGCCGAGAGTGGTTCAACTCCTGGAGTTAGTATCAAATGAGTTGACATGCTTCTTTTTTGCTTGTTTGTTTGTTTTCCACAAAAAAAAAAGTTTAAATATTAATACATCTTTAACCAAAGTCTGTCAAAAACATTAAACATGCTCTAAATAAATCAGCATATGTGGTAACTTGACAAGTGGAGCTGTGTACTATGCGCAACTGATACTGCCAGAGACCAGGTGTTAGAATTTAAAGCATGGCTATAAAGCAAGTTGTGGATTACTTTGTTTGAAGGAAAAATTATCAAATATTTTCAGTATTTGCAGGAAAAAAAAAAGTTAAATAACCTCTTCATGGTATTTTATGTATCTGAACCAATATGTCTTTCTGAATCAGCCTGAAAGAACAATAGACTCACCCTTGGTAGTTGAGCACATGTGGGATCACCAAAACCATCTTCTCCTTTCCTCCCATCTCTCTCTTGGATCTGATGGAGCTTATCTCCCCAAGCTGTCCTAATCTTCTTCAACTGCGTTCCAGTGCTGGTGCTGGGTGCTCTCGTTCTCCCCGCTCGGACTAAAATGCTCTGATCAAATGCCACTGACACACTGTCCAAGTGGAAGCAGTGGACGCTTTTGCCATGACAGCCGTGGAGGGATAAGCAGCAGAGGGGTGGGGGTCAGAGACAGACAGGGGTGTGTGGGAGAGGGAGGAGGAAGAGCGAGGGGCATCTGCTCTGGGACCACAAACAGGAACAAACCAGAGAGATTGTTCCAGGGAATGCAGCTTATTATAACAGAATGAACGGAATGAGTGCCATGTTTCTCACGGAAGAGTGGAAGAATAAGCAAGAAAAGAGACATGCAAATGGGTACAAGGAGTCTAAATCATTAAAAACTATTTTTTGTTGCTACATGTTCATTAGTCTAAAGTTAGTGGATTCTGATTCCTTACTTGACAAATTGCTTTATAACATTTCTGTGTTTTAAGTTGATATGTCAAATCTCCGTTCTAATGCTAGGTTGGCCTATTGTTCAAATTCAGGCTCAAGTGTAGACAAAAATGATTCAGTATCTCATTTGTGTGTGAAACATTTCAACACACATTAAATGTTTGAACATGCAGATATGAAGCCAATAAGTTTGGTAAATAGAATAACTCTTTGTACCAAGGATTTTAAAGATCTTTAAAAGACCTGCTAATTTTAGCCTTGGGTAATTTCAAATGGTTGTAAACGTGAACAAATATAAACCTCTAAATTCCTTTAAGATCAAAGAGAGGATGACCTTTTCCATCATCATTGGCAGCTGCTTGTAGCAGATGATGTGAAGCATATGAGTAAGCTGGTTTTTAGAGAAAAGAAAAAAAACCCAGCCTATTCTTGTTCACTCAGTGAGCTCAAAGAGATTGGGTCAAAGGAGGCCTGACTCTCCGTCCTACAAAATGTTGATTTATTTAACCATAAATGACTGTGAAGCGTTGCTGTAAGAGAAATGGCCCTCCAAAATAGCATTGGGCTATTTATGATTATTGTACCTCAGAGTCTTTGACTGCTTGCACTTCAACAGCACAACAAAAATAGATAACATACATTAAGCTACATAACATTGTCTGGTTGTGGTGAGGGCCGGAGTGCATTCTTACACACAGGCATGGCCTTAAAGTCTCAGCTGGCTCAGACGTAAAAAATTGTTTGCTGTTCCGGATTTTATGGCTCTGCAACATCTGTCAGAGGGCAGCAGGGCAAACAGGTGAGTTGGTCTGTTAAAATGCTCCTTTCGCCATTAACCCATGAGAAACTGAAATGGTAACTCCTTAATGGCATCTGAGAGCTGATGGTGGTCTGAAGGACCATTTTGATTTTTGCATAAAAGCTATCTATCCATCGTTATGAATTTGAAAAAGATTTTTAATGGATGCTTAAATAAAAAAACGACATCATCAGTTTCACAGCTAGGATGTTTTCAAACACAAGCACACTTGAAGAAGACCATGTTGATGGTTGCAGACGTGTTGTTAGATTAGGAAGTGCTGCTAGGCACAGTGACCTGGTTACACCGTCCCGGATGTTGAGGAAAGTGACAAATTCACCACTGGGAGCCGTAGAGGTGCCATACTCAATCTCACTACCATATATTAGTGACAAGTTGCTATTTGACATAAATAAATAAACAAACTGCATTTGTGGTGGATCTTGATGTTTCAAAGTAATAGCTTCTTCAGTGTGTATCATGTCATTCCAATATCCTTTATCAGAATTTATCAGAATTTCCTTGATTACTATCGGATGTTCTGGTCAATGGATGGTGCCAGTTCCCTCCACTTTCTTTAACTTACAACAGATCCATACATGTTCAGCCAGGCTCCTGTGCCACTTACAACTTCCAGGCCTTTAGTTATCAGCTGCTCATTGCTACATCAAGAACACTTGACTTTTGGATCGCTGATTTTTTTTTTTTTAAACACAGTTGGCCAAATCTGTATTTATATTTTAGTTCCTCCTGAAGATCAGTTCATTTATTTGTTCCTCTATTGTAGCTTTTTAAGGCAATGAACATGCTCATTTCACTGTGGGTGTGTTCTGTTTACCTGTCACATTGTCTCATTATCATCTGTTGTGTTTATCACCGTAATGTTCTCTTGACCTTTTCGTTAGTGAGCTCAGTCTTTAGCCTTGTGGCCGTGACGCCGAATCCCTTTTCTCTCCCTCTGTCACCCCCGTGTCTTGATCTTCCTCCTGTGAGCAAATTGGCTCCCCGTGACTCCCTTACCGCAGGGTTTAACAGTGCTTTACGTCGGTCCTGGTATGTTGCTCAGGGCCAAATGTTTGCATTCCATTGGTTCTTTATTTAGCTCACACTAAATTCAATTACCTTGGGACAATAAAATTGTTTGGCGCAGTGTGTTGTCATAGACTGGATACAGTGCTTTGTAAAATAATCGATACTCCTGTAACTTTTTCACAGAAAAACTTCAATGCCGTGGAATCGTATCTGAGAAAGCACAAATCAGCAGAGGGTTTTATATATATAATATAGTTTTTCGCTTTACAACAAAAAAAAAAAATCTGAAAAGTGTTATGCGCATATGCAAGTGTTATGTGTTGTGTGCATCCTAAATTAATACTTTATGGAATCACTTTTTCCTTTCGTTACAACTGCAAGTGTTTTTAGGTTTGTCTCTACCAGCTTTGTCCCTCTTCAGACCAAACATTTAGTCCTTTCTTCCTTGCTTGAACGCTCAACCTCAGTCGGATTGGATGGAGCATTTTAATAACATTTTTTGTGTGTCTTCTCAGTTTGTTTCAGCTTTTGTCTGCGTCATTCTGACATGCATATACTTTGATCTAAAACATTTCACTGGAGCACTGGTTGAGTTTTCAGGCTCATTGTATTATTGTAAAGAGATTTGCATTACTAAATCTCCTTCTGTCACCATTCCCCCTGATCGACCTGGCTTGAACTGGATTTTATTCAAGGATATCCAACTAAAAAAAGCTGAAAAGTAATAGATCTAGCACATTTTAATGGAAAATTTCTCTGAAACAATATCTCATTTCCCTTCAGCATCACAACTGTGAAGATTTTTTTCAGAACGTGCTGATTTACTGAAGAGATTAAAAAAAAAATGCTGTGCTAAAAGACACTCGCAGTCAATCACATAAAGTCACAATTACACATTGCCGTTTGTACTTCAAATGTGACAAATATGGAAAACTTCAATGAATACTTTTGCGAGAGATTTTACAACCTTAAAGAACCATGTTTTGTGCTTGAGCACCAGCAAGTCCAAGCAAAACACCTGAGGCCAAAAATAAAACCTAAGCCACACACTTTCCACACTTCATGAATCATGTTCTGAAACGTTAAAACTAATTTGGAATCTAATCTTACCCCAACATAAACAGAAAAGAAAGACTGTCGCAAATTCTTCACATGGGTGAGAAATATGAGAGCAACTTTAATGAATATTAAAATGTCATAGCTTTCATATGTTCAGACAGATGGGATTGTGAAGTGGCAGAATAAGACCCCAGAGACCAACAAATGAGATCAAACAGCACATTTTATCCTAAACAAAACTAAAATTACTGCACAGGTAATCTTTGATAGACAGGAAGTAAGCAGAGAGTTTGGCATGAACAAATCCAATCTATGCATTAGGGAAATGCATGATACAAGCTAAAGATTCTGGCAATATTTTTAAAAAGTCTTTCTTTTGCCTTTTCATTTGTCAGTACATCCGCTGATATCAGATTACGATAAACTTCCTCTAACTTCCTCTCCAAAAGGTCCTCTACATGTTTAGCTGAACTAATTAGCTTCAGCTGATAGAATGAATGACGGATGGTTTTCTTGCAATAAGGCTTTTCAGTTGATACATTGAAACACTCTAGGCTAATTATGGAGTGAAAAGTAGTACTAGAACAACCACTGCCTGGGTAGCTAATATAAACCCAGCCTATTCTGATGACACAGTTAAAAGGGAATTGTTGGATAGTTTGCAAAATTTTGCAGCATTTCCAAGATGTTCTAAGCTCAAATAAAGCTTTGAAACTGCCTGATGTGACTGTCATGCTGATTTAAAAACACATCTTAGCTCCATTACTGACATCACAGATGGTGTAAATCGTTCTGGCACTGACCACACGTGAGCTGTAAAAACAAAGATGTGTGCCGCTGAGTGACACACTGTATACTTGACATAGATTTCTAGGGGCTCACTTAATCTTACACAGAATCTCAATCAGGATACCAGACTCCCTGATAATCCCTGAGAAGGTCACAGCTGTGTGGTGACACAATGAGGCTGGAATGGCAGCTGAGGACAATGGTCGGCTGCAGAAGCGACTTCTCTTAATTGGCCGAACACCTGTGTTTGCTTTTGCCCAAGGCACATTTCAGTATGATGATGGTCAGCATCGCAAACACTCATCAACTGCAAACCTGCAGCCTTATTTTGGTTTTGATCCTTAGTTGGAGTGATGGGAAGGAAAATAAATAGATTTGCGAAACTTGCACTCCTATGTGCACTCCTCTTAGTTAACTAAGAAGTGCTACCAGCAGCTGCTAATGACACAAGTCATTTTATAAGGTGTACATTCCGCAGTATCAGATGCAATCCTGCATATGAGGGCTTGCAATTAGAAACACAGTCTTTCATGCATGTGCAAGTGATAAACTGATAGGAAAAATGAAAAAAGACCTGGGACACAGTGTTCACTTTTTCTTAGATCCAAACTGTGCTCTGGAGAATCTGTATCAGATGTACCACACTTCATTTACTTGCCTCCATGGAGAGAAGTCACACTGTGGTAATGAGGTCAGTATAGTGAACATGCAGCTGAAGTAGTAACAGTATATTCCATGACAGAAGCAACAGGGTACTTGGTGTTCTGTCTGCATTCAGCAAGATATAAACACCAGAAATCACTAAACACCAGCCTAAAGTCCTTAAGTATTTCCCTTTTGTCATGTGATTAACCAACTAGAGATGAGTGATGGACTGATAGAGACTTATCACCCTACTCTGCAGTACCGCATAATCAAATGCAGAGCACGCATTGGGAATTATTCTGCATTTGTTGCTTGATTCAGAGTCACCTTCTGGTTTAGTGCAATACCCAGATAAAGCATTTAATGAGTTTTCTGCTCGAACCTAAAAAGTCTTAGTCGGTCTGTTCAGTCATTTTCAAAGCACCCATACGACAGTCATACTCCATTGAGTATTATGAGAAATACAAATTTCACAGTGTCCCAATGTAAACCCCTCCATCTGTCCCCCCAAACCAATCTAAATGCAGTGAATCATCTACATACAGGAGTGGGCAAAAATTCAGTCCAGCCCTGGGACAAAGCACACATAGTCTCAACCAGCAGGGGGCACCATGTCCACATGGACTGCACATGCATAAAAGCAATAGAAAACTTGCTATTGGTTTTATGTAGAAAATATAACAGATATGTTATACTTTTCTGCCAGAAGGTGGTGTGCCCACCCCTTATATTGCCACCCTGGGCAACTGCCCCAAATTTCAACATTCATGTCAAAAAGAAACCTAATGTAGCAATATACTTGGATGTAATGCTATGGATATTTTTAGTTCAAGTTACTTGTTTACTCATCATTTCTCAAGTATTACTTTACCTCAAATGGACCACATTGTTGAAAGTCCTCCCTGTAGTCACGTTTTAGGATTCCAAGCTTGTGTTTATTTTGCAATTTGCATTTTTCCATTGAGGATCATTCAAGCCTTAGGTCCTTAGCATTTACAAGTATTTAAGTGTATGTGTGTGGACATTTGACATCCCTCACGTGCCAGCTGAAGGACAAAGGTAAAGTCAGTTGAACGGCAACTGCTCCATCTCGTCACCCTCGGTCCCCCGCTGCGGGTGCAAAGCTGCTTCTGCTTTCATCTCACGCTCGTAAATAAGTCAGAACAACAATGATGAGACTTATAGAAGGTCGCATCCTCTGCCAAGAGCCTCTCTTTCTTCCTGTCATCTGTACCTTATTGAACAGTGAAGTATGCCACCATAAAATTCTAGGTCAGGAAAGTCAGTCTGAGCTTTTTAAGATTAAAATCCAACCTATACTCCGAGACACAATGAGCTGCAAATAATAAACATAGATTTGATTCTGTTTTTAAGACAATAAATTACAAGTAAAAGGGGCATTCACTAATATTCATTGAATTAGAATATGCATTCTGATGAGACTTGTTTCTCAAATCACAGGTACCTTTTGAAAATAACCTTTATCAACACAATATACATATATTGTATTAAACCCACATTTATGTATTAAAATGTTTTTTTTTTTTACATAACTGATATTATCCTCGTCTTAAATGTTGTGGCTTAATTAACTGTGAGCAGAAAAATAAATAATTAACAAAATTAAAGGCTTTAAAGCACCAGTCTGTTAATTTTTATTTATGTTTAATTTGGTTAATTGAAATAAAATAACTTTCAATCATATTTTAATTTGGTGAACATAGCTGTATGCTGGGCTTTTGAAACTCCATGGGGACTTATGCATGCTCAAAATTGTTTATATAAATAAATCAGTGTAATACAAGAGTTTGTAAACAGATAACTGCACCCATAAATGTTTTGTAAATCTATACTTTAAATCTCACATCTCTGGCATTTATTATTAGGTTATTGGTCTCATTTCCAGAAGGGGGAGATAAACACTCATCTCCATACTTCTCCACTGCAAAAATATTTATTACTTCAATTATATTTTATATTTATAAAGTCATGCTGCACTGAAATATTGCTATTTTGAACAAATGACTGAATACAAAATAACACCATCAGTACATTGCCAATGCCTAGACAATATAACATTTCTTTGATTTATCTAAAAACTTAATTTTAAGTAAAACTTTCACATATATTCTACCTTGGAATTGAGTTAACTTAAATTAAAACTAAGAGCGATAAAAACATGTCACTTTGGCTCCCTCTATTGGACAGAGTTAAGTACACATTTGAGTAAGGAATATTCTGAAAATCGCTTTCAAAGGAGCCTTTTTTGTTCTGTCTTTCATTAGAAAAAACAACCAAAAACACATCAATTTATTAGTATAGTCTATCACAGTCCGTTTTTTTTCCATTCTTGCTATGCCATGATCTGGAAGTAGTGCACAAACTACATGCTATTTATAATTTAAAAAGCATATTAAATTAGTTTAATAAGTTCTAATTCGCTTCCAACTTCATCTCTCTCATAATCACATGAAGATGTACACAACCTCATTGTCCAAAACCACTGAAAGAGCCCCACCATTATAATCTTACACATTTTTTTAATAACAGTTGAAGTCAGATACACAACCTGCAATTTATAAAAATACATACTAAAAACATACTAAATATGTCAAGCATGTATGAATTAAAGGGAAAAATGACGGAAAATTGTCTTCATGTTATCACACAGGTTGTTTTGGCTGAAGCTTTTTTGGGATATGGAAAATAGCTGGCATATTTATTCTACCTTTGCAGACCTTTGATAAGAGAATAGAAAATCTTCTCAATTCCAAACTGCATGGCTTTAATATCAGAGTTGAAATGCTTTCTAAGAACTGTAGAGAGAAGTATAGAGGTCTGTAGTTCAAAGGTTGTCAGTAGGCTGACATGTTTATCAGTTTTCACTTGTTACTATAGTAACAGTGTAAATTTAACAAATGGAGATTAGGTGTAATCTCTAAGATATGAATAACAGTGACACACCTTTCTGAGGAAATATGTCCAACTTCAGCTCTCTCCTGGATATCAGTGTTTAATTTTCAGTCACCTTACAGTTGAAATGTTGGAAATAAGATTGAAGTATGAGGAACAGGCTAAAGAATCTTTTGAGATACACAGATTTTAAAAGTAATGTCCTGAGAATTCACGACAAACGCACTTTAACTGTAATCTACAAGAGTAAACTCTTGATTAATTTACCAGATATTATTAATTAGCATAAGCAATTTACTCAAAATATTTAATTATAATTCTTACATAATGTGTCGTACTCATATGACATGGGTGGCACACTCATTATGTGTACTGATAAACTGATAATGTTGGCGTATACTCCAATAAGCAGTTGCTGGAGCATCCAACATTCTGGTGTTAGACTTATCACAACTTTGTTACATTTTAAGTATATAGAAGGCAAGGTGCTTATACTATGAAACCGCCGAACACTGGAATATACTCTTTATTGCAGGTGCTTTTAAACTCAATGCTTAAAGGTCCAAATATGACCATCATGGTATGAGATGGTGCTGGATGCCCTCATTAAATGATTCCAAAAACAGGCCAGTGTTACACCTGCATAGTGCTAGATGCCATCTGCCACCACTGAGCATCATGCTAAACCACATTGCGATCTCAATTACCAGGTGCTGGTAATGATGGTTCCTCTGGTGACTGCTGACCTAATATTGCTTTAACAAACTGTCAAGATACTCACTCTGTAATGCCATGCTGTTACACTGAGAGGTGTGGTGTGGAAGAAAAAACCCCTCAAAGTTGGCTGTAGCATAAACAAAGGTGGTTTATTAGGCACGGCACGGCACGGCACGGCACGGCACGGCACGGCACGGCACGGCACGGCACGCGGACAAGACAAAATGACATCTTCTCAAGCTTTTCTCCCTTCTCTTGGCTCAGCCAACAGTCCCCTTATATACTGTTGTCCCCCACCTTCTCAATTAACTGCCCAGCCAATCAAAGTCCGGCAAACGTGGGCCTTTCTATAAAAGAGCTGGGTTTGAGGCGGGCCTCCTCTTTGATAGGTTCCAAGATGGCTGCTACAAGGACACACCCAAAAGGTAACAATCATTTCACAAACAAAAGGATCACATACACACATTCTAGAACTTAAATGTTACAGAAAATATTATTGCTTCTTAACACATGCCAACTCTTTGTGTCATTTTAGACTACACCTACATAATAATTATACACCTATATACTGCACCAACATCATTATTGTGAGCTATAGCAACTATCTTTGTGAGACGGGATTTCACTGTGTTGTTTGTAAGGCAAACAAATCAGCTTTTTCACAATCTTCTACTTGCAAAAATAAAACGACGTCTCTCATTTAGGAGTGAAGCCGAACAAGGTCCACTTGTGACGCAGCATATCAGCACAGACCTCATTTGGCACAGCTGGCTGCTGTTTCTTCTCTCCACACGACAATAAAGCCGAATGTTTTTGTCACTCGGTGAATCGCGCAGTCACGCGTTCCACCCAAACAGGGGCGGACTGTAAGTCCACTATTCCCTGATAAAACGGGAGTCCTATGATCGGCCGTGGTTCAGCGGAAACGAACGTCGGTGTCAGGGGGACTTTTGGATGTCTTTTGCTTTTCCTTTCACTTTCAAGTTTGAGCGACAGCAGCTTTCAACACGCCCGAGAAAAGGTACATATACTTAAACAAAAAAAAATTAAATAAAAATAGCTCGTGTAACTCTTTCGGGGACGCTCAAAATTAGCGTCTGTAGATTCATTTCCGGGTGGTACAATACCACTTTGTATTGCACAAAGTGGTATTGTAGTATTTGTGGCATTTCCGGGTGGGTAAATTGACATTTTCGATTAAGCAGCTTTACATTAAGAGGTCTTAATACAAGCCCTCGTAGTCTGTGGGAGGGTTAGTGGAACATATGGGTTTAATGTAACGCACAATTGCTGCTCCGCCCACTTTACAGCTATATGACGTGCGAACGTTCTTGTCCTGCTCATTTTTGAGTCTTAGATTATAAAATCCTTTACAGTTGTCCTAAAATACTTGTTCAAGTTGTTTCCAGGACATTTATATATCGCTTATATATATTTTTTAAATGGATGTTTTACTCATTTTATACATAAACCAACTTTAACTTGTGCTGTTTTTAAAGTTCCGAGAAAGTATGTAAATTGAGTTGATCAGTTTTAAGGTCTTTGTAATTATGGGTAAATTTAAGAATGGGGAAAAAAAAATATTAGATTGTTCAAGTTTATTTCCCTCATTCAGTTTGTATCAAACAAATGTAAACTGAAATTGTTTAATTTCTATTTTAATAATGACATCTTTTAGTTGGAAAACTTTAGACATCATTGAAATTTGCAAACAAAACTGAAGTATTTATTCAATTTAAGTGTTTTGGTTTTTAATATGCTGAAAGTGAAAAGTTATAAAAGAACAATTTTCTTGCCTTTTAGCCTCTGGACACTTAATGAAAAAACATTGAATATATTTCCTTGTGCTTTTTTTGTTTGTGGGTGCAACAGGCAATAAAATGACTTGATTTCAATTCACTTGACTTCCTCTATCCTAGCAAAGCCCAACATCATCAGCCATGGTGGTCACCAGCAACATAGATTTTGCCCTGGAATTGTTCCGCACTCTGAGCCAAGCAAATCCGGCCAGGAACATCTTTGTCTCTCCTCTGAGCATCAGCTCTGCAATGGCAATGGTCTATTTAGGTGCTAAGGGAGACACTGCAACTCAGATGGCAAAGGTCAGCACACCGTCAACTCATCACATGATAGTCCTCTGCAGCTTCTGTCTTTGTCAGTGGCTTTTGAAACACTTTATGCAGAGGGTTTTAAAATACAGTCAACCCCTCCCTATGTCCTATAAGCATTTGTAAGTTCAGACAGTTATCACCAGTATTACACCAGTTGTGTATCTAAGGTACAAACCGACAGGTGTGTCCTGGGTGAGGCCCTTACTTCATGGAGTGAACCTGTACTTTGACCTCATTTAATAACCCTTGGAACAAGCTACGCATTGTTTGTAAAAAAAAAAAAAAAAGCTGAACATTGTAAAAATAACGGCAGAACAGCTGAAGTTTTTGTACTCAGTTCCTCTGAAAAACTCCCTCCTGTCAGAAAGTACATTTAAGTCAGATTAATGGCATTTGTGTTTGCCAAGCATTTTTTTTTGCACATCCTTATATAGATCTAGATGGAGATATTAGACATATTTTTGCTACTATAGCCGCTTAACCCTCCTTTTTTTTGTTTGTTTTGCATTAAGTTTCATTTTCCTCTCATTTCCCTCAGGCCCTCTCATTCACTAGCGGTGAAGGCGTCCATGCAGATTTCCAAAACTTAAACGCCGACATAAACTCCCCGTCTGCATCATACATCCTGAAGGTGGCCAACCGTCTTTATGGACAGACCACGTCTAATTTTCTCCCTGTGAGTTTGCATACATCTGCTCATCAAACTGATTTTAAAATGTGGCAAAATGAAATTGATTAAGCAATAATCCAATATCTGCAGAAATTCTTAGAAGACACACGAAAGTTCTACCAGGCAGACCTGAAGGCTGTCAATTTCATCGGAAACCCAGAGGACTGCAGAGCTGAGATCAACACGTGGGTGGAGGAGAAGACAGAAAGTAGGAATATTATGATTGTAAAACAGTGAATACTGAGATTTAGTCTTTTGGCTTAGGATATGGTGCTGGATTGTGTTTTGTGTTTTTTTTTTGTTTTTTTTTAGACAAGATAAAAGATCTTCTGAAGCCAGGAACTGTTAACGGCATGACAAGACTAGCTCTGGTGAATGCCATCTACTTTAAAGGAAGCTGGATGAGTCGTTTTGATGCGGCCAACACCAAAGAGATGCCCTTTAAAGTCAGCCTGGTAAGGTGATTTCCGATGAAGTAGATACTGTGACAGATGTAGAGCAAAGTTTCTTCAACAACAAGTGCTCTGAAAAATAATTGCCGTTTTCTGTTTCTTGTGTGTCAGAATGAGACCAAAACAGTCCAGATGATGTACCAGATGAAGAAGCTGCCGTTCAACTATATCCCTGACTTTGGACTGCAGATCCTGGAGCTTCCATACGTGGAACAGGAGCTCAGCATGTTCATCCTGCTGCCAGAGTTATCTACAGATGGCTCAGACCCTTTGCTGAAGGTACACACTCAGAAATAAAACACTGACGAAAACCTAAATGTAGTTTTCAAGCTGCAACTCTAATAGCTAGAGAATGAACAATGTAGTCACCAGATTTACTCCTTTGCAGCTGGAAAATGAGCTGACACCAGAGAGGCTGGATGAATGGACCAACAGGGCAAACATGGACATCCAAACAGAAATCATCGTCCACCTGCCAAAGTTCAAGCTGGAGGAGGATTACGAACTCAAGGAACATCTGTCCAAGATGGGCATGACGGATGTGTTCTGCGCTGGCAAAGCTGACCTGACGGGCATGAACGAAGACGGGGGCCTCTTCTTGTCTACGGTGGCCCACAAGGCCTTCGTGGATGTGAACGAAGAGGGCACAGAAGCTGCTGCAGCCACAGCTGGCATGGTGTCTTTTTGCATGTTGAGGGAGGAGCACTTCCGAGCAGATCACCCCTTCCTCTTCTTCATCAGGCACAACAAGACCAAGTCCATACTCTTCTTTGGCAGGTTCTCATCTCCTTAAGAGAACTGATGTAATTAATTTGATGAGAACTGATGTAATTAATTTGATGCTAAAATAAAAGCTGAAAAAGTTGCCATTTACTTAATCAAATAATCAAATATCCTTTGCTTTTTGTTAACTTTAAGTAATTGCAATAAAAAACATAGAAATTATACTGTGCTAAACTGTGATTCTTTCAAGAAATGTTTCACATTATTTTGTTTAAATGTTTTTATATAAAGCAAAGTTGAATTGAGTCAAGCAGAACTGAAACTGTTTCATTCAGAAATTTGAAGCCATTTCTTCTGAACAGATCAAAAGTCATAATTAGGTTTCAGATTTATTAAATGATCAAAAGTAAACCAAATATTAACTGGGGTGACCGACAGAGGTAGCAAGAACTGAGCCAAATGAAAATGCTGCTTCAGCGACAAGATGGATACAAGAGCACGCATTTTTTTTAATCCACCAGAGGGCAGCAATATAAAGTAAATGTTGACCAAGGTTCTTTACAGTTAACTGTTAAAACCCATTATTGGATGCGCTAGTACACATCTTCAGTGACATAACTCCGTATTTCTAGTCTTTTAATAACTATGCCATCACTAAGGTGAACAGTAGATCCTGGCTTGGCAACAAATTCAGTGGCCTGGAGGAACCTAATCTATTGATCTACTACAGCCATGTGGAGGATCCATGGTGGCCTAGAACTGTGTATGTTAAACTAAACCGGTAACTCCTTTATTACTGCTTCTATCAAAACTTTTTACACTCCAGATGCTTATACTGGATATTATGAGGCAATTCCACCACAACTCAGACTTCGACTTTTGCTTGCAGGCAGAGAGCAGCACAACCTGCAGATAAAACCTCGATAGGTAAATTTCTAATTTCAAAAGAAACATTTATTTTGAAGTTACAAACCGGAAGTGAACATTCACGTTGAATTTCGTAGCTTGACACTGAAGGGTGACTTCCTGTTGGGAGTGTTGTTGGCTAACAGGTAAGAAACTGGTATTTTACGCAATAATTTAACTAACAATGCTATTTTACCTCACGGAGTTGAAATCTGTAGAAACAAGACCGATAATACTTTGTTTCATACATTAGGTTTTAATTGTCTAAATTTCTTGGTAATTCATTGCAAATGAATTAGCTGTGTGCAAGTTTTTGGCTAGCAAGCACAACTTTGGTAAGATCCTGTCTGTCTGGTTTTACTTGTCAGAAATGTACCGAAAACACTACTGACGTGTACAGTACTCTCATTTCTTTAGAGATTAGCAAGGTTATTTTTTAACTTTCGGATCACAGTGGTATGATACAAAATACATTAAGTTAGATTTTTTTTTTAACTGGATTTTAGAAATAACATATTGACAGGTAAGTGATGAGATTTATACCTAAACTTCCCAGGCTAAAATATCTACCCGTAGACAAGTCTGTGTGTCATTTCGATTTTGTTGTCCGGTTTCTAAAGGTTAAGAAACCGGACGTTGTTTCCTTTTCATTAATTTGTGATTCCCTGCGTCATAAAGCTGGAGGACGATTGAGTATTACCTGACATGACGGATATGTTGAATTATGATAAACTGAGAAATTAACCACCTTTATTTTTATTTACTTTTGTCCCCTTGAATGAACTCTGAGGCAAAGTAAGGGAATAAGAAATAAGCAACCAAGTGCCAAAATCATAAAAGGGAAATAACCTTTCCCAATTTCAATGTTTTTTTTTTGTTGCGTTTCTCATCTACATTTGTAGCTTTGCATTACTTTTAGCATTATTGGTTGTTCCATCTGACATTGATTGACATCCATCTTGTTTTTCCCTCTTTGGTGTACTTTACTGAATTAAGCCTTTTTTTTATTTTTGGCACTGGGGTTCTTGGGAATTGATTTTGATTTAAATATCATAACCCATTTTAGTAAGGTTATACTATCTCTGATAATTATTCATGTGGTGTTTCTTTGGTGTCTTCTTGTTTGCTTAGATAAACTCTCAGTGTACTGGTCAGATGAAGGTGTTGGTCACAGGGGGCTCTGGATTGGTGGGGAGAGCCATATGTCACGTTATAGAAGAAGAAGGGGGAGCCAAAAAAGGAGAAGAATGGATATTTCTGTCCTCCAAAGATGCAAACCTAATGTGAGAATCATTACCTTGTAATGTTTTGTACAGCTTCACATTTTTTTCTTCTTTTAAAACAGTCCACATGCATTTCAGTGTACTTCTGGTTTCACAGGAACAAAGAGGAAACACAGGCCGTTTTTGAAAAACATCGGCCCACCCATGTCATCCATCTGGCTGCTATGGTGGGAGGTCTTTTCAAGAACATGAAGCACAACTTGGACTTCTGGGTAGGACACACAATTGATGACTGAAAAATGACTAACCTTCATAAAGGATGCATCATCAACAGCATTAAGCTAAAACAAATTATGGCTCTGCTCAAAATCCATCAAGTACTAATTGACAGAACACTTGTAAAATTTGATAATCCTCAGATTTAATGCCAATATGTTCTCAGTGAGCCAATACACAACACTTTATAACAAAACAAACAAAAAAAAAACATCTAGCAAAATCAAAAACTTTACAATGTTTCAAAACCAAACAATTTAAGAAAATAGTTAGTGATCAGAATTGTTTGGGGTACATCCTGCTAAGCACTTAGCTCTATGACTGCATACGCCATGGCAACAAAGCAGCAACAATGTCCTGAACAATTTTATTTAAACAGTTTGCTTCCTCACTGGTTGCCTCTCTGTTACTAGTGTCTTTAATTTTTGCACAGATTCATGCATCTTTTTAATCCATGTTCCACAGGGTTATCACAGAATGGTTCTTGTCTTTTTGCTTCCAAACTTGAACTATCAATATCTGTCATGCAGAGGAACAACATCTACATCAACGATAATGTTCTGCAGGCGGCACATGAGGTCGGGACTGTTAAGGTTGTTTCCTGTCTATCCACCTGCATTTTCCCCGATAAAACAACATATCCTATTGACGAGACCATGGTAAAAGCTCCCTCTGATCCATAATGTTAGAATAAATGGATTTTTTTCAATGGTGACCACATGTTCTTCTGTCTGCAACCAGATCCATAACGGCCCTCCTCATGAGTCCAACTTTGGTTATGCCTATGCTAAAAGGATGATTGATGTTCACAACAGGTCAGTTTTTGGTGCCGTTTTGCAACAACAAAACAACCCCACTTCTTTAATAGATAAATTGGGTCTGATTTTCAGTTTATGTGTACATCTCCCAGGGCTTATTACCAGCAACATGGCCAATGCTACACAGCCGTGATTCCAACAAATGTGTTTGGTCCTCATGACAACTTCAGCATTGAGGACGGTCACGTGCTGCCAGGGCTCATCCATAAGGCATACATCGCTCAAAGTAAGTCTACTTTTTAGGCGAGTGAGGGCTCAGTGTTTTGGAGTTTGGAGGTGAAAGTTGAGGGCAGAGACTGAAATTTTGGTGGGATTTTTTTTTGGCCAGAGGAGGGGAAGCCCCTGGTGGTCTGGGGTTCAGGCTCTCCTAGAAGACAGTTCATCTACTCTTTGGACTTGGCTCGTCTTTTTCTCTGGGTCCTGAGGGAGTATCCAGAGGTCGACCCAATCATTCTCTCTGGTGAGTTTCAATGCATGACATGAATTTAAATGGTTAACAGTGACGTTTACTAATTTGCTGTTTGGTTGCAGTTGGGGAAGAAGAGGAGGTCTCCATTAAAGAAGCCGCAGAGGCAGTTGTTGAGTCGTTGAGCTTTAAAGGAGAAGTAGTGGTATCCTTTCAATTAAAGTAATCTGCTTCTGAAAATTCTAATTTACAGTAGGTAGTGATTCTGCATGTAAAATAGGACAATTTAAAGAAAAAAACAGTGCAACAGCCTGATTTCATATGTTTAACATCCTGTAATGTAGCAGACACCTGAAGGTGAATGATATATTGATTGTTCAAAATCTTATCTAGTAATGAAAAAATAATGTTTCATTGTGGTAAAACACAGTGGTGTTTGTTTAGTAAGTAGTAGTGTAATTTTCAGCCTCGTTTGATTTCCGCAACAAGTTTTTTTTCTAATAGTGATATTTTAAATGTTCAATGATATATACTACTGACATATCAATGGGTTAAACATTGTGATTTTTTTGTACATGACTCAATAACTTCCAATTTCTTTGACTCATAATATCCAGTATGACACCAGTAAAGCAGATGGTCAGTTTAAAAAGACTGCCAGTAATGCAAAACTATGTCAGTACCTGCCAGACTTCAAATTCACACCCTTCAGACAAGGTAAGATCATATCCTTCTGTTTTGCATGCATTTGCTAAAGTCAGTAACTGTGTGTCATGACAGATGTCTTCTTGTTTTCACTTGTAGCTTTAAAAGAAACATGCGATTGGTTCGTTGCCAATTATGACACCGCCCGGAAGTAAGACGACCCCTGAACCGGTTGGGATCAAAGCTGTACATTGAATGACCATTTCTGTAAAAAAACAACAACAAAAAAACTGGTGGGGTCAACAGTGGAGTGTTACAGGATACTAGATCATGTGCAGAAAGTAGTGAGCTAATAGTTATGTCTGATAATCATTAAAAAGCTTTGTAGTTTTACGTTAAGAGACACCAGGACCAAACTGTAACATGGCGTTTTAGATGCTTCCTTCCCGTTTTGTTTAGTTGATTTCAGTTGCAGCTTTTTGTTTTCTTGAAATGATATTTGTCATTTTCATCTTTTTGTTTTCAAATGGGTTTGGGTTTGTATTTTACAATAGTTATATTCCTTTCCTTATTCAAAGAAATGCAGTAAAGCATGAAAAAAAAATAAAAGAAACGCTGAAAGTTCCCTAAACATTGCACATATCAAAGGTCATAACTGCTTGTGATAAAATTACATTCTGGTAGATTTTAGGAAGATTTTCTAATTTCTGTTCTGGTTCTGAAGAGCATTTTGCTGATGTTCACAGGCACCAGAACGATACATAATATCAAGCCAAGCTGTGGTTGTGTAAAATGTAATGGTGAATAGAAACGGCTGAAAGTTTCACTTTTATAAACATAAGTCAGGGTTTTACTTTCAGGGGTGGGACTTTTCAAACATTGTAGCTGTCATTGTTACTCGTAGCATAGAGCCTTATTCACACTTTTTCACAATTCTTGCAAAGGAATTCTTTTTGGTTCAGGAAATATATACTCTTCTCCTGGCTTCAATGAAGCTCACCCACTTCTGCTGCATCGGTTCTTTGAGAAAAATCAAGATTACTCACTTTGCTAGAAGTTCCAGATGAAACGTCAACCATATAAAAAAAGAAGCATTCCACTTTAGAATCGGGAGCTTTTTGTAAAAGTTTCAGATTGTTTATTTTTTTTTTTTTAGAAAAATAAAGGTGGATTGATTTACTTTTTGTATTTTGAATTTATTTCCCCCCACTTCATCTTTGAAAATTTAATAGTTCCTTGTTACGTAGGTGGTGACAAACAGTGCTAGAATCGGTTAATATAAATGTTACAGGATGACCTTACTTGTGTGAATGATAAAACAGTTTATGAAAAAAGACTCCAGATTTTCAATGTGTGGTTGTTTGAATTTATTAAATACTTATTAAATACTGACAAATGGTTTAAATCTGCACTGCCTGCAACCTTTTAATTTCAGAAAAATACATCAGTGAGAAAAGATTAAAAAAAAAAAAAAGCAGGTAAAAATTCAATTTCTAGTGACAAATATTTAAAATTTCTACAGATTTAGTGTAGTAAAAAAACTGCTGTAAACAATTTTTGGAGCAGCGGCTCCAGTTAAAAACATAAAATGTCTCAACATTCAACATGTTGGGAGTGAACATAAGAACTGTGTCCCCCCTCATGGACGCGGCAGAACTCCTGTCCTGGAACTGCCTTCTTCTTACAGGCTTTCCCTGCTTTTGTGATTCCATTACACAGGAAACGGCCCGACAAAGAGCTGCCACAGAAATCAGAGAGGGGAATGAGGCCATTCTTAGACTTTACTGGGTTACCGTAAACAAACTAAACATTTTATGTAGTATTACATCAGTAGTCATGGCAATGTTTGGCATGGTTGTGAAAATTATTCCTTAAAATTTATGAGTATTTCTTTTTTATGCAAGTACAAAAAACTGTGGAGCCATGTCTATGTGTTTACAGTGTCAAATACCATAATTAGTATTCAGCATTGTAAAATTAGGTTTAGAGTAAATTTAGGTTTAAAGTGAACATATCTATAAAAGGAAAATATATCATTTTACATTAGATTTTAGGATGAAGACATTTGTCTTTTAAAACCTGTAGTGTTCTGTAATAGTAAAAAAAAAAAGTCTGACGGATCTTGTGATGAATTACTCCATGAATATTTAATTGACAGTGTTAGTGTTTTTCTTCAATATTAGAAGAGCTATGTAAACACTCCAGCATTTAAAATCCCTAAAATAATTAAGAATGTGACTATTCTAGACTGACCAGCATGTTTAAAGTAAAAAAAAAGAAAGAAAAAAAAAGAAAACATTTCCAGAATTTGAGAAGAATATTCAAAACACTAACCTGTTAGTGATAATTGATGGAGTAGGACTTGCACTTCTAGAGTCTCTGCCAAAATCATGAGACTCATTCGCTGAATCAAAAACTCCTCCCATGATTTTTTGAGGGATGTCATCAACTAGAGCCTGTAATGCAATAAGAATGGGTCAAATGATGACTCATGAAATGCTGAACTTTGTTACCTTTAAACAGAAAATGATAAGTTAATAAGCTCACCCTTGAAAAAATTTCGTGGGATATCGGCCTGGAAGTGGACTGATTTGGTGTTCTAAATGTTGGTAGGAAGTTGGGCTCTGGAACGGGTCTCTGAGGGGGAGATATTGCCGATATGCCAAGTTCACCTGAGAACAAAACAGAGCAATAAAAGTTAATCCATTACAGTGAATATTTTCTACTGAATTTCAGGTTTCATTTTTCTACCTGATAAAAAGCTGTCATGATCCATAAAGTTGTCTCGCTCAAATAAGTCGCTTTTTTCACATCTGAAAGTTGAGATTAAAATTTACAACATGAAGAATTTAGAGGTGCAGTAATTCATTAACGTCAAGATTTGAAATGCAAAGTACAAATATTAAGTGATCTGTAGCTTTTTGTGAAAATTAACTTTATTCAAATAGCATTTTGTACTTTTTCCAAAAGCTTCAGGTAAAGGTGAAATATACAAACCTTTCTGGTGTAGATGATGGTGGACCCAACATCGTGTGCTTCTTAGGCTCCATGACATTGCATGGACCAAGCAGTGATGGTGGAACTGGCTCTTCTTTGCTTGGCACACAAGCCCAAAGACGAGTCACAAACCAGTGACCTACAGAGACAAAGGATACTGTTATAAATATATTTGGAAGCCTCATATTTGACTTGTACCTGGTCTGATGAAGCTAATACCCAGGGAAAGAGTCAGCAGCAGCACAGTGAGGCTGGTGAGGTCCAGTGCCGGCTGCTGGTTGACCTCAGCCACTGCATTCAGGGGAACTATGAGCAGCAGCATGACTCTGGAGAAACCCGGACAGTGCAGGAACGTCAGAAGGACTGCACACAATACGAAGTAGGCCGTGTGTGCAACACAGGTCCACATAGCAGTCAGACTTAAACCTGCACAAAGAAGAAACCCAAAACTTTTATGCAAACATTTTGCGATTTCAAAATAAATCCTTCGACCTTCACTTTGCTCTGGTAATTCAAAGCTGGTATAAAGCATTAAAAGAAAGGTTTCTACACTTTGAATTTTAAATCAATTTCTTTAATGAGTCTCCAATAAGAATCACTCAACTGAGGGGAAAATATATTCCAGTTGGAAATCTCAGAAGAACTTTGATTATTTTACTTTTAATTTATTCTCTTTTTGGTGGAAAAACCAAACAATATAACAAGTCAGTGATGTATAATATGGAATTATACATCAAATACATCAAAGTATAATTCCACAATCCAATTCTTTACAGTCAAAGCATTACATATTTCCTCTGATTCAAATTTCTTATCTTATACTAATAGACATGAGTGAAGTTTAATTTGCCAAACTCACCTGCCCAGCCCAGGTAGCTCTGAATCATGTGAAGCCTCTCCTCTATCCGAACCTCCATGTTGTCCAGGTACTGCAGCATGACTCCCAGTGTGCCGTTCATGCGCTCCAGTTTGTTCATCAGGTCAGTGTAGTATTGGGAGGTTTGGTCCTGGTACTGCAGAAACTCAGACATGCTGTGGTCTGTCGATTCACAGCAGCAGATACTTAGAATCGATGCAGCTCAGTCGTTTACTGTGATTAGAAAAATGGTGTGAAGTTGATCAGATACCAATTTTCTGGTAGATATCCTGAGCTTGGTGCCTGACCTCTGCAAGGTCATCAGTGATTGCTTTGTGGCCATCTTGGACCTCTGAGCTTTGGATCTGCAGATGTTCGCTCACATTTTCTAACATAAAAGAAAACTATTTGAAACTCCTCCTTTCAATTAACATGAAGTTAAATCCCTTTGTCATTCAACAGGGTGCATGGGGGATTTATAGGGATGAAAAAATAACTACAAGTGTTTGATTCTTCAGTGTTTTCTCATAGCATAGAGTGGTTTAGCACAAACTACTGGTAGTTTTGCCAGATTGAGTTCACTGTAATTAGCTTATAAAACACACCAAGCCTCTCACCCATTCTTTTAGTGATTCCCTGAATGAGTTGGGCTACCAGCTCCTGTCCAGAGGCAATGAGGGCCTTTTCCTGACCAAGACGTTCCAGGTTTTCTCTCAGTGAACCTTCCAACTGCTCCTGGCCCTCATGCAGTTTGCCCTGTTGAGCCTGGAGGGCGCCATGGCCCTCCAGCAGCTTGTCGAGAGAAGCTGCAGTCAGTTCCTTCAGCTCCAGCTGTCCAACCTGCATCAAAACAGCATAAGAAACTCAGGATCTGGCATCCCGAAGCAAAGAGTAGAAATGTTTGCTTAAATTAAGAAACCCAAAACTCAACCTTCAGGTCTTTCATTGCATCTAACTGGCTTGTTGCCGTGGAGATGAGAGAATTGACCGTAAGCTCTGCTCGGCGGCGAAACAGCTGCTGGCGAGCTGCGTAGCAAACTGAGCGTGCTCTGTTGCTCACTATGTGGTAGGCATTCCAGGTGTCCGGGTCCATATCTGCTGTGCATTCTTTAATGGTCTGAAACAACAAAAACGCCGTTACAAAACTTTCTAAGCTGTTCTATGGGGAAAGAAAACTTTTTGTAAAAAATAAATCTCATTTCACAATATTACCATTTCCTGAGTGCATGGGAAGGACCGGCGCCCTTCGATCTCCGCCTGGCAGTTAAACAGTTCCACTCCGAGCTTGGCAAGATTTTCCTCAGAGAGGCTTTCACAGCTTGCCCTCAAACGAGCAACCACCTGCAGACATGTCCAATGCTTCAATACATTTTTCCTTCCTCTTATTCGTTTAATCAAGTTAAATTCCGAGTCTTTGGAATCTGTTTCACATTTTTGCGTCATTCCCAAATAAACATGTAAACCATTTCTTTAATCATGCAGATCTTTCTGTATTTTGGAGGTGTGTTTAAGAAAGTTACTGGTAATAATAGTGAATCAGGTCGGGTTGCAATTTACAAGGGATTAAAAAACAGACTCAATCCTTTGTATAATAATGAGATGGGCCAGTCTAATTATTGAGGGGTTTTTTGTATATCACCCTTGTTCCTCTCCAAACAATTTCCTTTTCTTACAAGAAAAGCAATTTTCTGAAAATGAACTATGGAGGAAATCCATGTTTACCCTGTAGTGGCAGCTGTCCAAAGGGCTCAACTCCAGCTGCTTCGCCTCAGCCAGAAACTTCTCGTCTGAAGTCACCATTTCAAACTGAGCATCCTTCGCCAGGATCGCTGGAGCTACGGGAGGGGGAGCTGTCGCAGGGGGAGGCTGCGGGGTCCTCAACCATTCAAAGAGCCCGCTGACTGCAGGCCAGGCCAGCATGCAGACCGTAACCAGCAGGAGCAGACGGTGGATCAGAAGGTGGCCCATATCTGGATCACAACATGGACAGAGAGATTTAAACTGCATTTTTGTTCATAGATTCAAATGTCTTGTGGCTTTATGGACCTCTTACTTTATTTACATTCAAAGAAATTACATTGTCTAATCCTACAAGAGATTTTCTTGTATTAAACAAAATCTTTATTAAACATGCAATATTCACTCTAACAGTATTTATTTTAACAAATTAACTTGATCTATTAATGTGATGCAGATTAAATAAATAAAAAAAAAAAATTAATTGTCATATGAGGAATGGTAACTGAACAAACTTGCAGGACAATCTATAATACTTAATAATCCCACATAGTTTCTTATTTTTAATTAAGCAATTACTCTGGGCTAGCTGCAACAGTGTATTGCATCACACCGCCCCAAAGGCATGCCGCACCTCAGAAACTACTTTAGGTCCTGAGGTTGGAGCATGCCTCAGAAAACTGTCTCCTTTAGACAAAGCAGGAAATGCATTTAGAGTCCTCTCTGTAATGCTGGCATTGGAAACACCACATACTTTGGCTACTATTATGCATGAAAATGGTAATAAGGTAAACTTGCTAATCAGCTTTAAAAAGATGTAGGAGTACTACATATGCCTTGGTTACAAGGGTAGCAGGTTAGACTGGAAACTTAACACTGACACTTTAAACAAAACACATAATACTCTGCAGTGAAAGAAAAATTGCATAACCTCCAAGTGGAGTGTGTTTGTTTTATAGACCATGTGGTTCACTAGAGGAACAATTTTAGATTTTAAAAATGGTTTGATTCAGCTAAACCCAAAAATATTTTACAATAAAACATTCTGTGACAGACATTTATGAAAACTAAAATGTACAATGTACATTTGAAAGCCAACTGATTTACACTCTAGCTGACAGCTAGGCCACAGCTGTCATGCAGATTTTAGGCAAGTAAGGTAATTTTATTTATGTGGCACATTTTTAGCAACAAAGCAAATCAAAGTGCTTTACATGAATTAAAATACAAACAAAATAACAAACCAAAGGAAAAAGCAAAAGAATAAAGATAAATAATGTTGATAATCCATTCCAGTTCTGGGTTGCTTAGTAGTTTTTCTGGATTCTAAATTTGTTCTAATCCCCGTTCTGGGTTGCTAAAGTAAAAGTGAATAGGTATCACGATTGTTTAAACTCATGAATCAAAATATGCGAATTTGATATAAAATGAGGTGTTTTCTATACTAAAACTATCTCAGTGTTGATTATTGACTGTAGATGGCGACAGAGACGGATCAATCATTATGAAAGTAACGTCTGAAGAATGGAAGACAGCTTTCTAAATGCATTTTCTCTTCCTGCTAAGCGATTCTAAAGAGAAAAAGCTTTTGCAGTAGCCGAGATTAAATAAATAATAATAAAAAAAAAACTTAATTCGGTTGCTTATTAAGACCAAAGGTAGGAGGCTTGCCCAGGCATGTCTGCTCACTAAGTAGCACCAACTATACACTGGTTTACAAATATATTTTCTAATATATTTTTTAGCAAACCCTTTTGTGTAACCATATAACAACAAGCATCTAAAATGACAGTGCTTATTTTCTTGATAATTTATACAAACAATAAAAAATATATTGGCTTATCGTTCATTTGAAAGAAAGGATAATGTGAAAAAAATAAAACGAACATACGCTTAGAGAACAGGCAAAGTACCTTATCTGAATTTGAAGGAAACTCCTGCAGAAAAAAAAAGCCACTACTCTGGAGATCCCACAGGCAATAACAGCTGATGGAGATAATGGATAAATTTGCTCCACGGTCAGGGAACCAATCATATTTGTCGCATTTTTCAACGATGCCTTTATGGGTGCGCTCAATTTGTTTTTCGGCATAAACGACAAACTGTGTCAGACGACGCTCGTTGCACCGCCCGACCCTCTCGGCAGGGCGGATAGAAGAAATCAAACAAACTCACAAGTCAAATGGAAACAAATTATCCGTTCTGAAGATCCATTCACTGGATCCCCACTGTTCATTTGTCCAGAGTGAAACAGCGCCTCGTCCAACACAGTGTGTCGCTTGCTCAGTTTTTTCAAGCTAAGTGCTAATGTTGTATCAAGCAACAGAAAAAAAAACATACGCCCCAGTACCCATTACTTCAGACTTTGGAACAAAACGCAATTGAACTCCATATAAAGTAGTCAGAAGGAATGATTGCAAAAGAGGAAGTGATAGGGAGGAAGAGGAATGTTTTATTCCACTTTAAGAAAAACAGAAGACATGAGAAGCTAAGATAATGAGGCACAATAAGCATAAAAGAACTTGATGCGAGTAAATGTTGCTACACATTCGTGTACAGTAGGTGGCGGTATGCACCTTGAAGTTGTTTTACGATCCTTCATAATAGAAAAGAAGAAGAACGCACTCCAAGCCAGTTGGTGGCGGTAATCATAGACAATATAAGATAATAATATAAGCTAATAATAATAATATAAGCTTATATTATGTCTATGGCGGTAATGCACAACATGATTGTTTGCCAACCATAGACATGAATACGTAGACGCCTCGTGGAGCGCTGAGTTGTACGTAACAGCGTCCGCCATCTTCTATGTGGCAGCAGAGCGATAGGAGCACCAGAGAAAGATGCCTCACTCATGTTCTGCATGGAATTGTACTAACCGCTTTTCATCACAAACAAGATCCATTGGCATAACCTTTCACAGGTAAGAATGGAAAGTGTATTAATGCTTGTGTTTGTTCATTACAAAGTCATTTTACATACAGATTTTCCTGATTTTGTGTTCAATACTGTTCATCACGGACGTAATACTGTGATATCCCTGAAATCAGTCTCAAAACAACCAAAGAAAGTATATATTTTTTAGTAAATTCGACCGAAGTAGGTACTCTGATTATTGTGATTTACTTATCAAACGTTTGTCATACTATGTAGGTTTCCAAAAGACAGTCATCTAAGAAAGAGATGGGAAACAGCTCTCAGAAGAAAAGGGTTTTCTGCTAGCTTGTCCTCCATGCTCTGCAGTGAGCATTTCAGACCAGAAGATTTTGACAGGACAGGTCAGACAGTCAGGATCAGAACTGGAGCTGTTCCTTCAGTCTTCCGTTTCCCAGCTCATCTCCACAAGGTCGGTGCTTCTAGAATGCCAAGATTCAGTGCCACACCATCCTGGAAACAGTATTTTCCCTTTTTGGATATGCTTGAATGTACTTGTTAGATAATTTTTGTTATCTTTTATCATTGGCTTTAGCATGTGTTTACCAGGACATCTAAGACCTCAAAGAAGGCAGAGGAGACCCTGTCACTAGACTGCTCCCAACTTGTTCAAGAGGCTGAGCCAGTGTCTGTGGCCACAAATGTGAGTAAATACATGTTAACTTTGTCTTATGCAGCTGTTAGCATTATCCTGTGTATATGAAAACCTCTGCTCACTCCCACCCTGCTCACAACACCTCCACTCTGTCATTTTTTATACAGACTCGCATGCACACAGCCAGCCCCAGGCATCAGCAAATTAAGCAGCTGCATGTCTTCTTCATCCCCCATAATAAAAGCTTGAATTCCAACAGAGACCATAGTTCTAAATTTTTATTTGTTTATTGATAATGAGAATGCTATTAAACTTGATTTTTCATTTTAATCATGAAGAGGTTTTTTAATTAAATTTAATTTTAAATTTAAACTTGAGCCCCTCTCCCAGATTCGACTAAATATATATTGAAACGCTATTAGTGATGCTGATGTTCTTAACAATGCATCATATTCTTCTTAAAACTCCATACCATGACGAAACAGCCATGAACAAACACTGAAGCATGTCACTATGGAGCATCCTTCAAACACATGCACATATATTAACAATATTCACATCTTTGTTGTTATAGGATCACTCCTATGCTCTGCCTTCATCCAATGATGATCTGAGGGCCAGACTCAGGGAAGCCTTGGCTAGGGTGGAGAGTCTGGAAAGGGAGAGGAGGAATGCAAAGGACAGAGAGAAGAGGGCAAAGAAAACTGTGAGTGGTCTTTTGGAGGATCTCAGGATGAAGAAACTAATTAATGAAGATTTGAAAGAGCAGATCGATCTATACTCAGGTATAAACAAATAATTTCTTTTTTGGATTTTTAACTGTTTTAGATATTGGTTTTGTAGTTGCATTTAAGAATAAGATAAAAACAGACAGTTGTAATGCTGGGGAGGAAGCTGCTGGTGAGAGAGAGGAGGGGTCCATCTATCCCCTCTCTTACCCATTGGTTTAACTCCCTGGGGCAGCTTTCTGCCTTAGAGAGATTATCTTATAGACTGTTAAATAGGGTTGAGGAGTACAACAGGAAGTGGTCCTGCTACTTCTCATATATGGGTTAAATGGTATTTCCAGCTCAGATGTAATTAGACAAGATGAACTTATGGTAATGTTGTAATTATCTAAATGCATCAGGGTATAGAGCATTGTTATTTTATGTATGTCAATTTTCAGTTGATGTTTATGTGCCTTGCCATTTTTTTATTATCATTTATATATATATATATATATATATATATATATATATATTTTTTTTTTTTTTTCTATTATTATTATTATTATTATTATTATTATTATTATTATTATTATTGCTTCAAGTAATTTCTGTTAACTGTATTGGCCTCAAGAATCCACAAAGACTAACCATTGTTTAACTGATGCTAAATCGTGATATCCTAAGTGTGGAATTATGGTATATTTTTCTGTTGGAAAATCAATAAAGTTCAAGTCATGAAAAAAAGATTATGTAAAAAAAACTAATAAAAAATAAATAAATAAAATCAACAATCATTAACCTACCAATAAACTCTGTAAGTGGTGGAAAAAATATAAAGGAAACTAAGAATAAACTATCAAAATCCTAGTTGATAAAGAAATAAAGCACAAATCGCTCCATCAGTGACTTACTAATTTGCCTGTGCTAATTGAATTTCAGATCTTGTTCGCCAAATTCTTAAAAAGCTGTCCTGTGATGTGTGCTGTGGTAGTTTGGTTACTGATGCTGCACCTGGATCATTTGATCAGAGCTATCACTTGCTCACATTAAAAAACAAAGGAGGATTGATGACTCCTTCTGAGGGCACAGTAAGGGTCGTCAGATCAGCGGAGCGTTTCATTCGTCAGACAAGGTTAGAACAAGTTGTCAAAGTGGCCTTGATGTGTCAGTTGATTCTTCCAGAGATTGAGTCTGA